>NC_142932.1:68904870-69017370 GCF_046866305.1 Octopus bimaculoides | reverse complement strand
GGAATAAAGTATGCAGTTATAACATGCGTTTTCTCCATTCCTTAATTTTTATATATATGTATATATATATATATTTATATATATATATATATATATATATATATATATATATATATATATATATGTATGTATTTATATATGTATGTATTTATATATGTATGTATTTATATATGTATGTATTTATATATGTATGTATTTATATATGTATATATGTATTTATATGTATATATGTATTTATATGTATATATGTATTTATATGTATATATGTATTTATATGTATTTATATGTATATATGTATTTATATGTATATATGTATTTATATGTACATATGTATTTATATGTACATATGTATTTATATGTACATATGTATTTATATGTACATATGTATTTATATGTACATATGTATTTATATGTACATATGTATTTATATGTACATATGTATTTATATGTACATATGTATTTATATGTATATATATGTATTTATATGTATATATATGTATTTATATGTATATATATGTATTTATATGTATATATATGTATATATATATATATATATATATATATATACGTATGTATATATATTGTGTATAGAACTATATATTAATCAGTGAAATTCCAACTTAGCCTTCATTTTCACGTTTTATTATTTGCAGTTTTTATAATATTGAAATAATCTAGTATTTTCATGCGTTACACAATGATCAGATATATGTAGTGACAGTTGTGTTCTACAACTAACAAGAGTGTGTGTGTGTGTGTACACATACATAGACACTCACACACACTCTCACATGCACATGTATATACATATATGTACATGTCTCTTTGCTTGTTTCTTTTAAAGGTTGCTATCAAGATCATTGACAAGACGCAACTGGATGAGGCCAATCTTAGGAAAGTTCACCGGGAAGTTCAGATAATGAAACTTCTGAAACACCCGCACATTGTTCGCCTGTATCAGGTAAGTTCTCTCTTTTTCTCTTTTCCTTTCTCTCTCCCTCTCCACCTCACCTCCAACACACAGACACACACACATGTATACTTAACATAATTCTTAATCAAAATCATCATGACACAGCATGTGATATTGAATTAAAGATACAGTCCATCTGACTGGCTTTTACGGTCTCTTCAGATTTTGTCTTCCTATATTCACTCACATGGCATTAAGTTGACCTGAGACCACAGAAAATGCTATGCATCTTACAAACCTCCCTCTATGTATGACACCAATTATTAACACATGTTCCTGTATATTACACTCACATTTCATGTGCTCTCTCTCTTACTCTCTCACTTCTATATATTACACATATATTTCACAAGCTTCCTCTTCTTTATACTGCTTCACATTTCACCCTTCTAATATACCCACTTTCCCTACATGGACAAATATAACAAAACTGGCACATCAGTTACGAAAACAAGGTTTACAGTTCATCCAGTCAATGAAACAGCATGCTTGTGAAATTAACATGCAAGAGGCTAAGCACTCCATAGACATGTGTACCGTTCATGTAGTTCTCAGGGGGAATTCAGCATGACATAGAATGTAAGTAACTATGCTGGCCCTTTGAATTACAGGTACAACTCATTTTTGCCAGCTGAGTCAACTTGAGCAACAGGAAATAAAGCATATTGCTCAAGAATGCAACACACCACTGGGAATCAAACTCACAACCTTACAATTGTGAGCCAAATACCATAACCACTACGCCATGCACCTTCACACCCTACATTATATATCGACAGATAGACTGACAGGCAGACATGCACTTTTGTGAAGAATAACTTCACTGGTGACAGGTTCTTAGTGGCTCTCATGTTAATGGTTCACTAGATTTTATGATTTCTAGTGACAAATCAACATCTATGTAAAGTGCAACCACATAACCTGGAGTACTATCAAACTCAAAACCATGTAGTTTTACAGTCAAACTTACTTACCACCAAGTCAAATATCTGCCCACATTTCGTTAACTTCCTCTCTCTATTTAACTCTATCCATCTATTCTATATAATTTTTTAATCAATCATAATTTAAACCTCCAAAGTATTTCTGCTGAAGACATTTTTAAGTTCATTTGACAGTTTCCTTATTTGCTTATTCACATCTATTCTTTCTTTGTTTCTCCTCTACATACATACATATAGTCAGTTATTCATGCGCACACATACACAAACCTACATACATCAATTAATATGCACTCCCATCTATTTGTGCACATGGACATCTACATCCATACTTACTTGCATCAAATCCAGTGATGACCTAAATTGCAGATTCTTTCATGACTGCACATCCCAATCCTTGATATACAACTTCATTTGCAAACAGGACACATAAGTGTTTAGTCAAAGAGATGAGATATTACTCTATAAATTCCTCTTTTCTTGATACTCCTGGTTTTGCTAAATCAATCTCTCCTCCTCCATATATTCAACTTCCTTCCAACAGGGAGTCCACCAATATAACAAGTGACTAGCAATATCTTCCACGGTTGAAGGGTTAACACTTTAAGCCCTGACCTCTTTGGTGCTATTTCATCCTGTGCCTGGACTCCTTAGCTATTTGTACCTGGTTCTGACAGAGATTAGAAGCAAGGCTATCAAAACATTTATATATATATATGATACAATTTCAACAGTGTCATTTGGCTACAAAGCATGCAAACACTTTATTTGTAATTATCAATGTTTTAATGCCAATGTTCCACCTTGCTGTACCAGCCAGACCAAAATGTGAAACCCTGCTTGTTGCCTTGGATTCATTATTCAAATCATTTTCGCTGTCATTGCCTTCACTTTGCACTGTACCTGTCATTATCAGAAACAGATTCCAAATCACTATCTGGGTAATGTGCATCATTTTTGGTATCTAATTCATTGAATTTATCCAATATGTAAACACTTGACTGGCAGTGTATAGCTTCTGGTTCTTGCATTTTGACTTTGATGGCCCATGATCATTTTCAACACTAGAGATTGTTCCATTGTGAAATTTCTTCCTATTTCTACAAGAACATGCCAAAACAATTGGAACTGGATACAGGCATATTGTCCTCCTTTCAGATGTAACTGACATTCTGATTGGTGGATCAAACACATGCTGCACTCAATGACCCCCACACCACTTTACTGATGCTATGGCATGTGGGCGTCTAGCATTGCCACCTCTATACTGGTGTTATGGGCTCTATAGATTAATGTTGTTGCTCTTCAAAGAAGCCTGTGAACCACATCTTTGGTCCTTCAGCTTAGCTTTGGCTGTGGTATACGTGGGCACAGAAGATGCTACATGAGGAATGTGTAATACATACTTGATTCATCTCAGTCAAAGCTCTGTTTCATATAGATTCAGTTTTGCTGCTGTTGATTTAGGGAAGATTTCTCTTTGTAAACCTACCTCACCAGAGGAGTGAAAGGATCATGTGTTAAAGACTACAGGGTATTAAAGGCCTTTAGGAGTCTCAATATGTTGGTGATGTATGGACCATGTTTCATATTTGTATAAGTATTCTTGGTAGACAAACCTTCATGTGGAGGCTAGGTTGTCAAGATTTTTCTTCTTGAGCCTTCCAGAGGATGCAAAGGCTTGTTTAAGGTAGTTAAGAATCTCTGTCCAGTGAACAGTCATCGGTACTGATACTGCCAGATTTTTAAATTGTTGCTGTTCTGATGAAAATAAGAAGAGAGGGTAGAGCAGGGGGCTACAAGCAAATGACCTCAGTTTTCTGGAAATTAAATTGTCTGTTTAACCATACATCTGCACATATAAATATACACATATATAAACTGTAAACCTCATAGTGGAGGTGTCTGTTTAACCATTCTTTCATGATGTCTCATAGTGTAGTATCAGCTATGAAGATACAGTTATCCACATACCATAGTACAATGATTTGTTCAAATCCAGTCTTGATGGTAGCCCGATGCTGAAGTCATTCTCATTAAATTTCAGTTGAAGCTATTAATTGTACTTAACAGGAATTCTCTCTTCCCTTTCCATCTGTATAGCAGCGTTGTGACACTGATGTGGAAGCTATTAAATAATACAGGAGCCAGCTGATGACCTTGTCTAATTCCAGTTTTTATACTGAAGTGCACCTATCAACAACAAATACAGCCATCATCTCTATGGAACTGGTGTAGATTCCCAAATAAAATTTGGGACTAGTGACTAAACTTTCTGAGAACATCCTACAAAAATTCCCTGTTTGCAATACCAAAAACCTTTCATGCGTAGGTAATGAAGGTAATGAACTGATCCTGATGTTCATCTCTTGAAGTTTTCCTTCTAATGAAGTTTATGCTCACTGTTCCATAGACTCTGTGGAAGCTACATTGTGACTTTGGTATAGTGTTTTCTGATATTTTCTGTACAAGTCTTTGCAGAATAACCTTGGCCAGATTTTTCCAATAATGAATAGAGGTACTGTGAACATAATGTTAGAGCAAACTTTGTTTTTGTTAACAATGACAATGTTGGAATCCTTCCAATGTTGAAGTATATATGCCAAATTCCATGCCTCTGTGATGTGGTGATAAAGCACTTTTGTACAGAAGTGACCTCTCTCTCTCTTTTAAGATCTCTGCTGGAAAATTTGTCCAGTACCAAAGAAAGTTTGGTGGCTTGCTTAAGTGCTGGATGACACATATACAGTGTTTCAGTACAATTTCATATAAATTATGCCATCACAAATTAAAATATGTAATTATTTTTAACTCGTTTCAATCACTCTCCAGTTCCAGAAACTATTAATAAATCTTAAATCCAGTAATTATAATTAGTTAAGCTATTATAACTCACTCTCACCTCACTACCAACTTTCATTTTCCATCTGTCTCTCTAATCATGTTCCTCTCTACAACACTAATCAGCATAAATGTTCACACTTTTGACCCTCTCTCCCCTGCCCCCACAGATTCATTTAAGCTACATATTTACGATGTATTCAGTTACATCACCTGTATCAGGTTTAACGTTAAGGGTGGTATTTCTGCTCCAGACATCTGCTGACCCTGTATACAACACAAAAGTAACCTCCATGTGATTAAAATCATGTCAAGCAGCACACAGAAGACAAATCTTTACTTCACTCAAGCTAGTGAGGAGCCTCTCTATGTGGTTGTTTAAAGTGTTAGAAATTGCAGATAAATCTCCTTCAAATCATACCCTGTTTGACTTTGTAACCCAGTGGAGATCATAAAAATTAGTGCTGCACTTGACAAACAACCATAGTTATTCACATTGGGTTTGATTTGGTGACATGTTCCATGCTTTTGCTAATTGTTTTAGATGCCTGTGTAGTCACAAATAGGCCAACTCCATCTAACTTCTATTAAGTTGAATCGGAATAACCAAATAAAAGCATTTATCAGTTTAACAATCAATTTCTATTCACAAATTCCTATCATCAGAGAATTTAGCATTTATCATTTAGTTTCCATGCTAGTATATATTGAATGAATACATTCTGAGACGTTGTTTTACAGCCAGATACATAAGTAAGGGGATTTTTTTTTCACTTTGAAAGTGCAGAGCTATGGGGCGATTTATCAACAGGTAATGTCAACAAATCTAACAATTTCACTTTTGGTGGGGTGGTTGTGTGTGTGTGTGTTTTGCTTAATCTTTTTCATGTATGGATGTAGAATGTAAACATTCACACACAAACACACACACACAGCTTCCATACTGTTTCCATTTACCAGTTCCACAAAGAGAATCCCAACTCCAATATCCACACAACCATACCTGCACCTATATTTTTTATATGCTTTATTTGGGATTTTTTCTTAAGCCCTGCCCTTCTTTTTTTATTTTGCAGGTGATGGAAACTAAGAAAATGCTCTATTTGGTGACAGAATATGCCCCAAAAGGAGAGATATTTGGTAAGTTTACACATTTCAGGAACTGACTTCTTAATGTGCTATATACTCAGGAACTTTTATTTTGTCTCCTAAAACTGAAATGGGGTGCTGGAGTGGGTCAGATCTGAAATGAAATTTTGAATTTAAACAAAGAAATTTTATATTTAGTAAAATTTCAGCTACACATTTTTAATTACATTATTTACATTCGATGGATATTTGTCCTCATCTTGTTTGTTGTTAACACAATGTTTCAACTGATATACCCTTCAGCCTTCTTCAGGTGTCTTGGGGAAATTTCAGACTTGGGTTTTCATTACTAAGGTATTTTTCAATGTAGTTGTTGTTATTATTATTATTATTATTATTATTATTATTCAGGTCAATAATAACAATAATAATAACAACATCGAAAAATACCTTAGGAATGAGAACCCAGGTTCGGAATTTCCCCAAGACACCTGATGAAGGCTGGAGGGTATATCAGCCAAAACATTGTGTTAACAACAAACAAGATGAGGACAAATATCCGTCGAATGTAAATAATGTACATAATTCCTCATCTCTTAAATATATAACTGCATTTTTAATTGATTTTAATTTTAAAATTTTGATTTCAGTCGAAGAATTTTAGCTTAGCATTTAAATGCATGAATGAATGAGTGAGTCTGTAGGACTATGCGTGTTTTATTATTATTTTTATGGATAGGGTGTGAAGGGGGGGGGGGGGGGGGCTTAGAGACTTTGGCACACCCACCACATCTCACTACACACAACAGTGTTGTACTACAGCTGTATGTTCTCCCAGGGTCCTCTCCATCTAGTCCTTGATGTCATCATTCATTCTTCATCTTTGTCACCTGTGAGACAATTTCCATCCATCCAGCCACTAAAGATGCAGTCAGAGATAACATGGCCAAAATATTGTAATTTTTACTGTCTAATCACTGTCACCAACTTTTATTCTACTCCCTTATCCTCCTGCACCAAGTCATCTGTTCTACAGGCCACTCAACTAATTTACAGTTCATCTGTAGCAGGTCATCTCAAGCACCCTCACTTGTTTCACACCCATACAATGTTGCTGGTCAGGTCAAAGGACTTAAAGTTGCAGCTTCATGATTTTAACCCTTTCACTATCTAAAGAAAAATGAACAGGTTCATTTGCCAGGTGTTCCTTATAAAATGGTAAATAATACAGAATTATCCTTTTGTTCTTTTCAGGGCAGCTTTAACCCTTTTGACACCAGCCCTTCAGGGGCTGCCACTAGTTTCTAGGGTTCAAACTGACTGTTTTTAAGTAATGTAATAAATAAATGAGATCATCATGAGAGCGTTATTAGAGATGGTGTGTTAAGAATTTGTAATGGTATTTCAGAGTTTTAAGTTGCCATATTTATGTGTAAAATGTATAGTACAGGACTGTGTCCTTATGCTTGCATGTGTCTGTTTATATTTTGCTCACTTTTACAAAAGTTGTGATGTATGGGCAGTGTTGTTTTTGTCAGTTCTTCTGTCAATAAGTCATCCACTTGCTTTGTACTTTCAAAATTACATGGAATAAGACATTGCTTGCTTGAAAACTAGGTATGATCTAGCAATAGATGGGTATGCAGTTGTAAAACAATGCCTCAGAAATCCATGCTGTCATGGCAAAACGAACTTGTACCATCTTGTTGTTTTCACCATTTTGATGAATGGCAAAATGAATATTTTGACCAGGAAACCCTGGGTAGTAGTTTTTTGTAAGGCTTGTTGTATTATAATAATATATAAATATATAGAGATAGGTTAGGATAGGGCCACCTTCGGTCATGCATGACCATGGAATTGCACCTAGAAAGTTACCCTCCAAGGCACAAGTCTGAGCAAATATGTAAATATTAGGTTTGAAAACCCCTGAAAATTGAAGGCTGCCCATGTGGTATGAACCTACATCTCCTGTATACATGACAACATGTACATGCTATTATTTGTAGCTTTATATGTACTTCAAGATCCAATTCCAAAAAAGAAAAAAGAATTATTCCACATTCTCTCTAAAGTTTATTTTTTATGACATCAGCAGTATACAAGGGTGAAAAAATTGCATTACTTTCTGACTTGCCCTCATCTATATATGTATATGTATATATATATATATATATATATATATATATATATATATATATATATATATATATATATATATATATGCACACACACACATACATGTGTGTATAAATATATATTGTGTTGAATAAATATACATTGTCAGATCCTTCATTGAAGGATGTTCTTTGAGTCTCTGAAGCTGGTGTTTATGTGTGTATTCCACTCTGTGTAACAGTTTGTTAATCAAATATATTTGTTATTAAACATATTTGTTGATTAAATGTATTTGTAATTTTTTTGTTTCTTTAGATTATATTGCACAGAAAGGTCGCATGTCTGAGTCGGAAGCAAGGAAAAAGTTCTGGCAGATTCTTTCTGCTGTGGAGTACTGTCATAATATGCGTGTTGTCCACAGAGATTTAAAGGTATGACACATAGTTTATTTTGGTCTATGTTTCCTCTAATAGAGAGTGGGCAAAAATCCCACCCAAATTAGCCTTCCTTAATAAGTGTTAAAACAGCAAGCCCACATCAATTTAAACCATGATGGTAACTAAAAACAAACATATCAAACATTAGCTATATGGACACTGTTATACAGTTACACAAGCATCACTCTCATGGCCGCGTAAAATAAGGGAGGATTTTGTGCCACACACTGTATTTAGTGATTTGCTCTGGTCTGTTTCCTCTTTCGTATTTAATGGCTTATATTCACAAAAATATTTATGCTGTTTTTAAATTTGTTGTATTCTCTGGTTGTGTGTATGTATATATATATATATATTTTTTTTTTTTATCATGTTGAACCTTTAATCCCTACACACTTTTTCTCTCTTCATTTTCTTCTCTCTCCGTTTTTTTTTTTCCTTCAACCCTTTCTGTTGAAGAGCATAGGCTTAAAATGTCAAAGATGTTTCCATTCTCCTATGTGTTAAACTAATACACCTGCATGTTGTTCCTTCACCAGTCTTCGTCTTTTGTTTACTGTAAATTTGAACTATATATATATATATATATATATATATATATACACACACCTCAAATTCCCAGTAAATAACCAAAATGTGAGGGTGTGGGTGTGGATGAGCATGCATGTGTGTGTGTGTGTATATATATATATATATATATATATATATATATATATATAAATATACACACACACACACACACACACACACACACACGCATGCATGCTCATCCACACCCACACCCTCACATTTTGGTTATTTACTGGGAATTTGAGGTGTGACATTGAACTGAATTCTCAGCTATAATAGTAAAGGGACCAATCAGAAATAAAGATAGGTCATCAGTGCAGTATTAGGCTATTTACAAATATCTGCACACGGAGGGCACAGTTTTAGCTGGGTTGCTTTTTGTTAAGGGATACTAAATATCCCTTAACAATGTATCTTTAGATATTGAGTTACCACTTTTGGCACTATGTTCTTTGTATTTTAGTGTGTGTGTGTGTGTACAGGCTTCTTCCACATTATAGGAATGTTACATTCCTGAAAATTTAACTGTAAGCCGGAATTCTAAAATGTGGATTGTTGAGTTCCATGTTCCATAGAAGTCTGTTGAAAATACATTGTTCATAACAAAAGCATCACATTAAGACAGGAATGCAACATTTCTATAATACAGGGGATACCTGTATGTGTATGTATTGATGAGTACAGCCATTCTTAACACATTCCAGCAGGCTTAAACATTAATGTTCAATGTTTAAGTGTGCCAGAACATGTTAAGAATGATGTATACATTGTTTTGTTGATTGCTGTTTTGCATGCCTTTTATTATTTAATAATCAGTTTGGCATCAGCTTTTTTTGTTTATTACTTTTTATAGATAGGAACAGTTGTTCCTAAATAACTCCAAAGAGCCAGTTAGTGTCAATTACTGAGGAGGTGCAACCACATTGAAACACTGGTGTCTAATTGTCCACTGACATCACTTGTAGTGAACATGTTCTTCTACACATTGTCTTTAAGGAGATGTTGTTGTCTGGGATGAAATCCAACAGTGAAGAGCCATGTTCATGTTTCAATCTACTTGAACATGATAAAAATAGATATACACATTGTTACTTTGATTTTCACTGTTTTTCAAACACATAATAATCTAATGTGTATCTTTGTGTGTGTAATCATTGTTATAATGTCCACTTATTGAGTCAGATTTTCTAAGACCATATATCCTTTCTGTTGCCAGCTCTCATTTAGTGGGACTGAATCTAAAACTGTGTGGTTGGGGAGAAAACTTCTTACCACACAGCCATGCTTGTACCTGTAGTGTACCATAAGTTTTATGAGTCTCTCAGCATTTGAAAGATGAAAGAAAACCTTTTAAATTCTTTCTTGAAGAACATATCTACTAAAAGTTGGCACTCCATCAATGGAATCAATGATTAAAGGTTGGAAACTAATTAAACTGCAGCATTCTTGTTAACTAAGAAGCTACAAGTATCCAGTTTGTGAGTCTCAAATCACAACATGGTTAAAAACATGGTAATATTCCAAGAATGAAAAATATCTTAATTGTTGAACCAATTCTTTCATTTGTTTTTCTTTAGTTTCCTGGAAAGAGAGAAAAGGGAAAGGGAGCGTAGCTCTGTGATTAAGAAGCTAATTTGCAAACACAAGCTTTTGAGTTTAATCCCAGTGCACAGCACCTTGGGAAAGTGATCTTTATATAGTACTGGGCTGACCAAACGCCTTGTGAGTGAATTTGCTTGACAGATATTGTGCTGAAGCCCATTGTGTGTGTGTGTGTGCGTTTGTCCCCACTCCTACTTGACAAACAGTACTAGTTTGTTTACATCCCCATGACTTGGCAATTCATCAAAAGGGAGCAACAGAATAAGTATAATATTTAAAAATAAGTATTTGGGTTGATTTGTTGAACTAAGGTACTGCCCCAAGATGGTCACAGTCATGTTACTGAAGTAAAAAGGAAAAAAATAGAACATACATTTCTTGTCTTGAAATTGTATGCAAATTGTGAGGTAACTAGAGTATCGCCTGTCATATTACAGGTAATTTTGGAAATATAATTTTTGCTATCAGAATAACATCATGGCATACATACAATAATTATAATTTAACTTGCAACAAAAAGCAACCTGTAAAATGACCCTTATAATTCAAGAATATAGGTGATATTATATGTAAGAGAATATATATATATATATATATATATATATATATATATATATATACAGGGTGTCCATAAATTATGTTTACAACTTCCACGCTTCTGCACTACAAATTGTATTAGTAATTTATCCACCCTACCTAAACCCATTTGTAGAAAAAAAAAAGACCATAGTGAACATGTTGGAGGCCATATTAGTAGAAAACACACAGAAAGCCTAAATTATTTTCATTTTATTTACTGTTATTAGCAGTCAACATGCAAACAAACTTTCTTTGTATAAGTATCTAGTTGAGAGAGATTGAGTATGATGATGAGAAGAGATATAAAGTTGTGAGAGTTGATGATAGTTGTTGAGAGAATTATAGAATAAATATTACTGAGCCAGGGAAGAGATAGAATGGGAGGGACAGAGTGCATTATGATAGAACTTACCTGAAAATGCTCCCTGTGGTGGATAACTGGGAATAGATGAGAAGCAAGGTTAAATTACTTGTTATTAGGAACAACAAGCAGTTGTAAAAGGCCTGACATTTTAGAAGGTGTTGATCATTATCTGGTCATGCTTGCTCGGTTATTTTTAACCTGTGCATACCAGTCCTGCATTAGTTGGGATAGGTCTCTTCATGGAAGCATCCAGTGTCTCTTGTGAGTTGATCTACATACACTGTTTAGACAACCTGCTCTAGTATGGCCATGCTTTGGTATCCATAGCAGTCAGTCACTTGCCAGCTCTTGTTTAGCTTACCAGCAATATCTTACAAAGTGCAAACACCTTTCCCGTATAATGATAGAAACAAGCTGGATATTTCCATACAGCTGTTTTTTGGTGGTATGAGACCCCAAGATATGTTTAAGACTGCTCTAAACATTCAGGTCTAAGTTCTCCATGTCCAGGATGTTGCTCCATATGAAAGGACAGACTCTACAGATGCAAAAAAAAAAAATTCCTCTTAAAGTTGTCTGACAAGTTTAATTTCCAGACAACATCCAATTTGTTTAATGCCAACCATGCTTTGGCTATCCTAGGGTTTATGTCTTTTTTTAGTTCAGGTTATCTCAGAACTGAGGTACATGAAATCATCATCTTGACTGATGGGATCTCTGCTGATGTTGATGATGGATCCTTGTTGATTGAGAACAATGAGTTTGGTTTTTACTAAGATTAACAAGTAGTCCAACATCATGTGCAGCTAATTCTAGACCATGAAGTAATTGGGTAGAGTTTGGTATTGTGTCAAAGCTAATTCATCAGCATAGTCTACATCAGTTATTTTCTGAGCTAGATGTCCGATCAATCTTCTTTTTGCAAGTGTAAAACTAAGACTATTTAGATTGTCAAGTGATGTTCTGAGGACATAATTCATAGTGATCATGAAGAGAAAAGGTATCAGTGCATCACCCTGAGGTACTTTGAATTTGATGTCAAATCCATCTGGGGATCTTACTATTTAGTGTTGTTACAGAGTTTTATAAATACTGCTGTTGCCTCAAGCCAGTGGTATCTTACCATTTTACCAATACTACTGGTAAATTGGAATTCCATCAACTCCCGTACTAAACTGATACTTTATTTTATTGACTCTGAAGGACAAAAGGCATAGTTAACTTCAGTGGGATTTGAACTCAGGATTTAAAGACTCAGAGCAAATGCTGTAAAATATCTTGTCTGATGCTCTAACAAAAACTAATAATAATAATAATAGTTTCAAATTTGGACATAAGACCAGTAATTTTGAGGTGATGTGAAGAACAAGTTGATTACATCAACCCTGGTCCTTGACTGGTATTTTATTTTATCAACTCCAGAGGGATGAAAGGCAAAGTTGACCTTGACAGCATTTGAATGTAAAGATCTGAAAGAAATGCCACTAAGCATTTTGTTCAACACTAACGATTCTTCTGGCTTGCCACCTTAATAATAATAAGTTAACAACTAAATGGAGGGTTGGGATGGAACAGGAAGAAAGACTGTTGCCAAATGTTCATAAGGTGTGAATTTTTTCGTTTAACTCTTGTACAAGAGTTTCAAATAAAAAAGAAAGTACCATGCTGTGTGTGTGTGTGGTTTTTGCTTGGCAGGTTGTTATTCTTGTTTTTTAAATATTCTTTGTGTGTTAACGCAATACTGAGAAACTGTGTGTGTGTGTGTGTGTGTGTGTGTGTGTGTGTGTGGTCTGCTGGAATATTTCAGCAACAGCAAATCCATGATGTAATTCTAGGCTAGTCCTTTGACAGGTTTGCTGGGAACAGTAAACACACACAGCAGATACTTTAAATTCCGCCAAGGTCGACTTTGCCTTTCATCCTTTCAGGGTTGGTAAATTAAGTACCAGTGAAACACTGGGGTTGATGTAATTGACTGATCCCCTCCCCCAAAATAGCTGCCCTTGTGGTAAAATTTGAAACCATTATTATTATTATTATTGTTGTTGTTTTGTGTTTTAGTCAGATTCCATTTTAATTCTTTTCTATTCTATGTCTGTATGTGTAACTGTATAAACACACTTCCACCCTTCCTCTCCTTGATAATCCGTTTAACTTATCATTGCCACTTGTACATGCTTTCTAATAGACACTTCACTGTTGTTCTATTCAACTTGGCCTCTCTCGGAGCTCTACTGTGATGTGTCAGTGTTTATATGTATGTGTAAATGGCTGAATTTGTTTTTCTATAAACACACACACACACACACACACACATCTATATATATATATATATATATATATATTATTATATATTATGTATACAGTATATGTGTATATGTATAATGTCTCTGTGTATGACACACACACGCACACACACGTATATATATATATATATATATATATATATATGAGAGAGGGAGAGATCATTTAGAAGGAGGGACTGTAAATTCTCATGACTTCATTTTTTACTTCTTTCTCTCTCTCTCTCTCTCTCTCTCTCTCTCTCTCTCTCTCTCTCTCTCTCTCTCTCTCTCCCTATCTCTCTCTCTCTCTCTCTCTCTCTCTCTCCCCCTATCTCTCTCTCTCTCTCTCTCCCTATCTCTCTCTCTCTCTCTCTCTCTCTCTCTCTCTCTCTCTCTCTCACCATTCTCTCACTACCAAACTCTCCTCCCAACCTCCATTATACAAAATATTTATGGAAATCTACCCCTGTGCCTGCAAGCCTACCCCACCTCTTAACTCTTGTGTTATGATGCAACACATCAACACCAACAGATGCAGCAGAAGGTGCAGCTGTTATTGAGACTGCAGCTACAGTAACTACCATTGCTCACTCCTCTGACTTCTCCCCTCCACACATATCTTTTGAATTATCGTTAGAACAGTGTGCATTGGGAGATAGGTCTGTGTGTGTGTGTGTGTGTGTGTACATGTTTGTGTTTTGATTCTTTGTGCATGTGTCTGTGTGTCTGCCTACTCACCATATCTTCATACTCTTTTAATATTTATAAACACGCCAGTCTTTATTTATATTAACTATCATACCTTATTTTGATAGAGCAAAGAAATGGTGGGGAGTGAAGTTGTAGCATTCATGCCTTGACTATGGTAGTAGATATATATGATCTTTTTGTCCTGGGTCAACTGTGACACAGTAGATCAATCATCAAAGTATATCAGCTGTGAATATTTTAAGAATATCCTTTCTTTATGTAAGACAGGAGTGTGTGGTCTGAGGGGCATTTAGTTACTGTTTCTAGGACGTCATATGACCATATAGTTTGTTCATTGGTATGATTCATCTGTGATGATGTCATCATCATCATCAAGAGGCAAAATGTCAAAATGCGAGACCTTGTACCTATATTAGGAATGTTTACAATCATAAGCACAGGCGTGGCTGTGTGGTAAGAAGCTTGCTTCCCAACAACATGGTCCTGGGTTCAGTCTCACTGCATGGAACCTTGGGCAAGTGTCTTTTACTATAGCGTCAAGACAACCAAAACCTTGTGAGTGGATTTGGTAGATGGAAACTGAAAGAAGCCCATCATGTGTGTGTGTGTGTGTGTGTGTGTGTGTGTGTGTGTGTGTGTGCATCTTTGTGTTTATCCCCCATCACCATTTGACAACCGGTGTTGGTGTGTGTATGCCCCATAACTTTGCGATTCAGCAAAAGAGACTGATAGAATAAGTACTAGGGTTTAAAAAGTAAGTCCTGAAGTCAATTTATTCAACTAAAACCCTCCAAGATGATGCCCCCAGCATGGCCTCACTCAGATGACTGAAGCAAAAGATAAAAAGATAATTAGAACAGCTGTGTGATAGAATCTTTGGAGTGGAACATAATAATGGTTAGCAATACTGATTGGTGAAATTAAGGCGGTCAGCTGGCAGAATTGTTAGCACTACGAGCAAAATGCTTTGGAACATTTCATCTGTCTTCACATTCTGAGTACAAATTCCACCAATGTCAACCTTGCTTTTCATCTTTCCATGGTCGATAGAGAACCAGTTTAGCAAAATTTGAAACCATAAAGTGGCAATCTGGCCTAATCATTAGCATACTGGGCAAAGTGTTTAGCAGCGGTTTGTCCATCTTTATGTTCTGAGTTCAGATTCCACCGAGGTTGACTTTGCCTTTCATCCTTTCAGGTTTGATAAAATAAGTACCAATTGAGTACTAAGGATGATGTAATTAACTTAACCTGCCCCTCAAATCGCTGGCCTTGTACCAAAATTTGAAACCAATATTGACTGGTATTTATGTCAGATCCCATTTTCACATTTCATCCTCTCAATGTTGATAAAGTACCTGTTATGTACTGGAAACAATCTGACTACAATCTCCCCTCCCAAAGTTGGATATGACCTGGGGTTTTCCAGTGAGGTGTAACCAAGCAATAAAATATAGAAATTTTCCAAGATTTTTCCAGTTCTTGCTGCTATTGATAAACTCCACATTAAATGATGCAGAATCTTGTATAGCTTCTACATTGTTTCTCTGCTAATAAACTTATTTTTGATTCTGTTCTCTAGGCTGAAAATTTACTCCTTGATGCTAATATGAACATTAAGATTGCAGGTAAGTTTATATTTTCTAATTTTTTTCTTTTATATTTTTAATTTACTTTCTTCTTTTTCTCCTTTACTGTATTGTTGTCACCAGCTGGAATGGACAGTGGTGCACAGTTCTTTCCTCTAAACCAAACCAATGAAAAAAATTAAAATTTCATCAAAATTTTCTTGTAATTTGTATATTTGTTGTGTACATACACACACATGTCAGCATAGAAAAGCAAATGGAATAGATAATTAAAAATAAACAATAAAATCTCAAAAAAATAAGAACTATTAAATTTGCTTTAATGTAATGAAAAATAGGTTTCTTATTGCTCTCCAATATTAATGAGTACTTAGAGTATATGGGTGGGGTGGATTTTTTCTTTTTCTTTTTTTTTTTTAACATCTGCTTTTTCATGCCCACATGACACAGCATATCAGGCTGGCATGACACAGTACATCATGCTCCCATGACATAGCTTTTTACAGCTGGATGTCCTCCTACTTGTCACAAGCCACCTTACAGTAAGAACTAGGTGTATTTTGTAGTGCCACTGAAACTAGTAAATCCCTTCCCCCACCCCCACCCCCACTACTTTGTATCTGTTTCCTTTTTTTTTTTCTTTTTAGTCACTTCTCTTCTAAACAGGTTACTTGTGTTTTGTTTGTAAAACAAGTTTCTTCTCTTTCTTGCTTGGTAGTGGAAGAAAGCTTTCATTATACGTTTGAGGCAGCCAGGTGTAATATCTTGGCTGAATAATGAATTGGTCCTTGTTCTGGCAATTAGTAATCACTATGTACATATACATACTAATAATAATGATTTGTAACCTAGGCACATGTCACTTTTTTGTAGTGAATGGAGTAGTGAATGACATCAACTCCAGTTCATAAATGGTATTATTTTGTGAGTCCTAGGGAAAAACTAAAGTAAAATGCAACAGAGTTTGAATTCAGAACATAAAGTTGACTAAACATCTCTAGAATAAACCTTAACTATTTCCAAATAGACATGAAGTTTGAAAAATATTTTTGTTATTCCTGCACAATTAGTTGAAGTTTTGTAAAAGTTAAGTCTCCTCTGAAACATCCCTTGAGGTTTTAAATCTTGTTAATGCCATATATATACATGTCTGTGTGCGCATCTGTATTCATTCTGGGATGTTTTCTGATGTTTAATATATATATATATATATATATATATATATATATATATTTCTGTATGAGTTAGAGGTTGAGAAACCAACTAAGGGATAGTACCTATTCAATATACTGCTGGTAGTGTACCCAATTATTCATATCCAAGTGCTAGTTATTGCATAGCAATCTCGCAGTTGGGTATTATATATGGGCAGGGGTAACAAGTGGTTTACCCTTGATTTATACGGCAAATAAGAAAACAGATGTTATATTCTCTCCGTTTTCTTATTTGTCGTTATATATATAAAACAGTTTGATTCAAATTCGTTGGTACTCTTAAGTTTCAAGCACAATGCTAGTTATCAGCCATTTTGAATTTTGAAACTCAAGGGTACCAACGAATTTGATTCAAACTGTTTTGATCGATACATGTAATTCCCAATAAATTGGTTGAGTACCTTTATGTTTGGGCACTCACTTGTGTGTGTCTGTGTGAGTCTATATATATATATATATATTTGAAGAAAAGCAACAAAAATTCAATGGGTTATAGCAGTACGTACATTTCGTACAAACTTCATTTATTCATGTAGTGAGAACACAACATAAAATGTACAATGAAAATGTACTCCTCAGCTGCATAATGGAATTTCATTTTAGAAAGTCATTTTGTAGATGTGTGCAAAAAACAAGAGTAAGAGAAGAAAACATACCATCTTGACTATGCTGCTGTTCAACAGTCTAGACTGTTGAACAGCAGCATAGTCAAGCAGAAGCTATGATAGACTGTTGACCAACACCATTCAATTTTTTTTCTCCGTGTTTTTCTCCTTGTTTTCTCCGTATTCTTTCTGTTGAAGAGCGTAGCTCGAAACGTTAAAGACTTTCCGTATTCTCGAGCGTCATACTAATACATCCTTTTGTTGTTTACACCACCTGTCCTCCTCTGTTATTGATTTTTTCCTTCATTCTCTCATATATATATATATATATATATACATATATATATATATATACATCCACTTAATCTCTGCCGCTTTGACATGTGTAATTCTTAAATGTTGTTCCATTGTATAGATTTTGGATTTGCCAACTATTACAAGCCAAATGAACATCTGAACACTTGGTGTGGAAGCCCACCTTATGCTGCTCCAGAGGTGTTTGAAGGCAAGAATTATCTTGGTCCACAGATTGATATATGGGTAAGAATTTGTCTCTTCTGAATATTTTGACCACACTTCTGTATTCATTCTGGGATATTTTCTGATTTTGAACTCTGCTCCTCTGAAAAAGGGAAACTCTTATATAACATTTATCATTAATTATTACTACTGTTTATCACTACATACACACACGCACAGATTTGATATGTACATGCATGTATAAACAAAAGTTATTTACTGAAATGTATTAATTCATTTTCTTTTCTCTTATAGAGTCTGGGTGTTGTTTTATATGTCCTTGTTTGTGGTGCTTTGCCATTTGATGGAGACAATCTTCAGACTCTACGGTATCGTGTACTTTCTGGTCGATTTAGAATTCCATTTTTTATGTCAACTGGTAAGTCCTGATTTTCAACCTAATTAATTTTTTAATGTATTAGCTTATAATATTCACACTGTAACTCTCTCTCCCTGTCCACATTTTCTCTATTTCTGTCCTCACTTCTCAAAGGATCTAGTCAATCTTTAGGCACTGCTGCTGCTTCCTCTTCAAATTAATGTGAAATAATATGATTAATCCTCTTCAGATTAATGTGAAATAAGAATAATACATTTAGAGTAGTTTATTTACACCTGATTGTGGTAAAGGTGCTGTGTAGAGTGATTATATGATGATCTCTTTGTTTTTATGGTTTAATGTCAAGTGTGAGGTGGTGAGCTGGCAGAATCATTAGCACACCAAGCAAAATACTTAGCATTTCATCTGTCTTTGCGTTCTGAGTCCAAATTCTGTTGAAGTCGACTTTGCCTTTCGTTCTTTTGAAATCGATAAAATAAGTACCAGTTGAGCACTGGGGTTTGAACTTACTAGCCTTGTGCCAAAATTGAAACCAGTATAATGCTAGGTGTGACCATTGTTACACCTGGCATTATAGGGTCACACTTGACATTATAGCATAGGGAGACATTGAATGACAGGGACAGCTGTTTATGGTCATCATAATTGGTTGTTGCTCATCCAGCAGACCAGCAAGCAAAGGCTTCCATTTGTAGCCATCCCTTCTTTTATTAACTCAAAGTGTAACTAAGGTTATAATATTTAGTATGTTCTTTCTATTTTGAGATGAGAAAATATGAGTTTAGAGAGATTTGGTTATTTCATGCAGGTTTGGTGCCCATGTAAAAGTTTCCTCATTAACTCCTCACCAAAGTTTGGTCTGATATGAGTGTTGCCACACCCAATTCTTAAAAGAACCCCATTTTTCTTTTATCTCCCCTCTATCTTCCTAGCCCTGATTCTGCTCATTCTTTGCCTTACCATCTTTTCCTGAATGCTTAAACCAACATTGGTAATATTCTCTCCTCTTCTCTCTCGCTCTCTTTCAGAATGTGAACAACTGATCCGTAAAATGCTGGTGTTGGATCCAGCCAAACGGTACACAATTCAGCAAGTCAGAAACCACCGTTGGATTCAGGAAGATGGTGGACCTCCTAAAAGTCTGCCCCCTAGTCCTGTTATTGGTGCTAAGGGTCAAGTTGGAGAGTTCAGTGAATATATTCTACGCCAGATGCACAGTAATGGTATTGATCAGCAACATACTATCGAAGTAAGTTCCACTTGCATCTCTTTCTAGGGGTTGGGAGCTATTTATCTTCCCTATATTGCATATGATGAATCCTAAACCTGTTTGAATAAGTCACTGGTTGAGTATTGGAATCATAAAAGCTAAAAAATCCAATTCTAACCAATCTTATATCCTAAAATGAAATTTGTCAAGCAGTTCTAATTTCTATGAGTAAATGTGCAGGTGTAACTGTGTGGTAAGAAGCTTGTTTCCCAACCACATGGCTCTGGGTTCAGTCCCACCTTGTGACACCTTGGACAAGTGTCTTCTACTTATAGCCTCAAGCTAACCAAAGCATTGTGAGTGGATTTGGTAGACAGAAATTGAAAGAAACCCTTTACATATATATATATATATATATATATATATATACATATATAGAAAGATATACGTGTGTGTCTTTGTTCCCGTAAATTAGCAGTTCAACAAAAGAGACTGATACAATAAGTACTAGGCTTAAAAAAAATAAGTCCTGGGGTCAGTTTGTTTGACTACGACCCTTTAAGGTGGTGCCCGAGTATGCCCACAGTCAAATACTGAATCAAGTAAAAGATAAATGGAAGAGAAAAATAGTCAAACAACAAACACAAGGACTGCTGAGCCATATATGTCTTCAATCATCAGCATCTTTGTTAGTTCAGAAAGACTGATCAAGTCTTTTAAGGCCAAGGAAGACACTCAAGTAATGTTGTTCAGTTCCAGACTTCCTTGAACTTCCATGTTCCATGCTGGCATGTGTCGGACAGTTTGATAGGATCCGTTAAGTTCAAAGACTGCATCATGCTACACTGTGTACTTGGCATAGTTTCTACAGTGGTATGGCTTTTCTAACACCTAACCACTTTACAGTGTGTACTTGGTGTTTTTTTTTTCATGCCACCAGCAGTAGTGATGTTGCCAGGCAGCTTGCAAGATTACAAACCCCTTGGGATAATGGTGGGCGGAAACTTTGTTAGTAGATGAGGGATTCAAGTATGAGAGAAGGGTCCTGAGCTGAACAGGTTTCTTGCTATACAGGAGTTACATGACTATTCATATTTTAGAATAGACAGTAAGAATTATCAGGGTAGAGCTGGGAAGAGATAAGAATAGTGATGATGAGGTCTCTGAGTTGATCCTCAAGATGAGTAGGGAGTGGAGTGGAGACAGAAGTACCAGCGGTATGGGTGTGTAGAGATTGCAAGAGTGTATGGAGGAGTTATCAATGGGGGATGGTTGAGAAGAGATGTGAATATAATGAATGAAGAAAAAGTGTTGAGGGATAGATGTAGTGAATGGTGGGGATGACCCATGATGTGTATATATATATATATATATATATATATTCATTCATTCACACATACATACACTCTTACTCATATATTTATTAATGTATTATATACTCAAATATTTTCTTAATTTCGTTTCTATTTTCAGTCTCTGAAAAATAATGCATATGATCCATTCAGTGCAATATATTATTTATTACTTGATCGGCTCAAGCAACATCGTAGCAGTTTTCCTGTTTATAATCAACTGGATGCGCGAAAACGGCGACCAAGTCAAATTGCTGAACAAGCCATGAATCCACGTCTTGCTTCCACCCAAGCACCAAGTGTAGTCCCAAATCCAGCTTACCGCGTGCAACCACTCAATACCAAGCAAAGTTTGTTCACAAAAACTACAGACTGTGTCCCTCCAATTGGGCCATCAACGACTGTCCCACAGCACACCTCTGGCTATTCAGAAAGTTCTGATACAACTAATCGATCCACTGCTAATCCTCCACTGCCTGTAATCCCATCTGTTTTACCCCAAGCCACACCTATTGCCAAGCCAGCATGCCTCTCTGATGTACTGTCTCAAACCTGTCTCAAACCTTCACACACTATGACAAGCCATTTGATTACCTCTTCCATTGATGAGGGTGTTGAGGCAGATATATCAGAAATAGATAGTTATGGTTCGGACACCCGGACCAAAATGCAAAAGTTTTCTGATACATCTGACATATCGCCCCAAGTAAGTTCTGATAGTAACCAATCTTCACCTTTCACCAGCTTTGATTCAACATTAGAGGCAGACATTGGTTTAAGCCAGACATCTTACTCTCATGCTGGATACTCAACGGCACCATCTGGTCAGCAACCTGGCCAAGGAACAGTCATTTCCACTACAATCCCTACACCTATACAAAGTCCTCCTTTAGTATCAACTCAAGTAAGTGCTGATTATTCTCAAGACCGAAACGAAACACATTCACCTGTTGACTTCCGAGAAGGAAGACGAGCTTCCGATGGACAAATGACTCAAGGTATGATTGCGTTTCGCCAACAGCTGCGTGATACAACTAGAGCCCAGGGGATAGCAGAACTCCGGCAAGAATTTCAAGAGCTGGCCAGTAACACTGGACCCTCAAAAGGGACAGCTGAAATAAACAAAGCTCGTTCCCATCGTAACTATCATGAGAGAATGAAGTGGAGACAGTGGTCACTGGAGGAAGCCCCAGCCTCCAAACCTCGACAGCTGATAAAGCGCATGAGTTTACCTGCTGAGACTACTGATATGCAACCTCACAGGCTCTTGGCCCTGAAACAGAGCATGCAAGTTGAACAGCATCTTGATCAAGTCCAGAGTGAACCAACAACCCAACTATTACTTCATCATCAAGGTGTCACTAACACAGCTACAGAATATCACCCAGGTGGTAAGAAGATATTGCAGCATCTACGTCTTCAGCAAAAGAGGCAAAGTTTCCACAAGCAATCTGTTCTTCAGCACCAATTCCAGCAACTGAATATTGGTTCTAGTGGCTCCAATGTGACACCAGCTTCCACCCAACAAGTAGCTCCAACTATCTACCCACCTATGCAGTACAGTATGTATTACATGACACCACAAGGCTTTCCCAACACAACAAAGGTAAAATCTACAACTACAAAGCTGGCCACTGTAAACCAGCCTGTCTCGACATTTCAACCCCACAATCAACAATCCTTTCAATCAAGGCCTTCTGATATTACGTGCTACTCTTTCTCCCACCAACCTACTCCATATTCACAGCAGGTAATGCCACAAAAGACTGTTTGTCCTAATGAAATTTTACCCCCAATTTCTTCAACTCCATCATCCCTCATTTATGAAGCCAATCAGAATCAACAATTCATAGACTCATCAATTCCTTCCCAATTTGCATCACCTTTATTATTGGTTCCCAAAGAAACAGCAGAAAATGTCAATACAAGCTGTTACCCTTCTTCATGCGAAGTATCTGCATATGTACAGTCACAGAAATCCGCTAACTTGTGTAATGCACTTCACTTAAATTCTGTACAGACTCAATTGCAAGCTGGTTGCCGAGTGGCGGCACCAAATTTTACTGGTTGTGACCACCAAATGACAAATCTTTCTTACGCATTGTCTCCTGTTGAAAATAATAGTAATACAGCAACCTGTGATCTCACAGTAAATAACAACAACTTTTTACATTCAAAGCCAGAGCATAATGTGGCCAGAATGTATTCCCCCTATACAGGAACAACAACCAGTGAGATCTCTGCCAAGTGTCTGTCAGCAAAGGATTGCTTACCGCCATATACAAACATTCAGGGTTCTGACCTAAATTTTAAACACACTTCTGTTCTTGTAGAAAGCAATGAACAACACCGAGACTTCAGTCAAACCAGAAACTTCACTGCTAGTGAGAACCAGACAAATAATGGTACTTTAATCTGTGACGAGCAAATGGAATTATCCTAACCATCTTCATGAACATTACACCATTTTCCTTTTGTTATGTTTTTTTGTTTTGTTGTTGGTTATCTATTCATTTTGTTTGTTTTTGTTTTGTTTTTCTCCATTCCTAGACATGGCTAGAGTTTTCTTCCAATATTTAAATTTACAGCATTATTTTTGTTACTTTACTCTTATAATTTTATTGAACCCACACACATCTTCTATATTTGCACACACACACACACACACACACACACATACATATGTATGCACACACATAAATAATATATAGTTTAATATCATAATTTCAGTGTGTCTTTGAAGAATGGTTTGCTCACTGATTCTACTGTCTCGAAGTGGTACTCTACTATGCACATTTTATATAGTAAAAAAAACAATATTTTGTCATCACACACTTCGAAGTAACATATTTATATTCCTCCATAAAATTAATAAAATCCATTTTATATTTCCTTTCAAAACACACGGGTAGCATTGTATTTGGAGTTAAACAGATTTAGGAAAAGTTGGTGTCTTTTTTTAATCATTTTATCTAGCAATGTTGAAATGATTCTAAAATATTGAAGTTTACTGAGGAATTCAGTCCAGTATCAGGTTGGCATTGCAACTGGAATTTCTAAAAAACAGAAACAAATTAAAAAAACTCAAGAATATCAACAAGATTTTCTTTGAAACTTACCAAATTTATGTCATCCTGGGTCTAAAGACTAGGACTATAGCTAAAGTGTTGAGCTTAAGTTACTCAAGTTTGCCATATCTCATAGATGACATTGCAGACAATGAGAAGGGAGAGTGTGAAGTAAAACTGACCATTCTTCTAATTTAGTCTTTGACAATAGAATCAAAGTAGCTTGTATACTGAGCATTTCTGAAACAATTAAATCTCTTATTCTTTTACTCTCTTTATCTGTCTGTATATCTATCTCTCTATCCATCCATCTTTCTATCTATTTATCCATACATCTCACACTACTCTACCCTACTCATATAAAAATAAATTGTTACTTTACAAAGATTCTAGAGAAGGTTCTGATGAAATTAATCCTGGTGGTTGTGCTGTCCAGTACAACAGAACACTACATCAGTTGATTTCAGAGGAATTAGTTGAGTACCTCATAATCTCCAAGTTCAAATTTCATCAGAGTTACTTTTACCTTTCCAGAGTTGATTAAAAAATTAGTTGCATTAAAATACTGAGGTTAATTATATCTAACTGAAAATACATGAAATTAATGCTCTTTTTGGAAAATCATTGTCCTTGCAACATTCTGCTTCCCTTCCTCTGTTAGCTGAAATGTCTTAGATATTGTTCAACAGAAAAATTATCATTATTAGTAGTAGTAGTAGTAGTATTATCATTATTTGAAGAATGTTGGGTTGGAAGAATTGGTAGAGCTGAGGACAAAATTACCTTCATGGCTGGTATGTCCCTTTATAATCTGCTGTAAATAAGTACTCTGGAGAGTTGTTAATTAGTAACTGTTGTAAATATCAGGGTCACTGTTTAATTGATTGGTGATTGCTGATGTATAGTGGTGTATGGAGAGAAATCACCTATGCCTAGCTGTCTTTCCCTGGTTCCACAATTACATAAAGACAGTCTTCAGAATTACATCGACACAGTTCCACTCATTATACTATATATTTTATAATTTATATATAAAATATATATATAGTTTCCTATTTATGTGAGGATTAGAAATGAAGAACGTGTCTCATGGAATTATTTGACCTACTCTGTAAAGATAAATGAAATGAGAGGTAAAGGGAGGGGCAACAGAGACTGTTGAACTATTAGTACGAAACTTGATAGCATAGTTTAGAATCCAGGAATATATTTTTCAAATGTTTCAACTTGGAATTGTAGTACTTTGTTAGTTTCTTTCTGTAAAACAAATAAATGCAAATTTTGTTGTTGACAAAAAAAAAAGTGAGAATGAAAAACCCCCAAACACACTGGTGCTGTGTTCTACATTGTTGAGCAACAACTCCTTAATTCCTTTCCAAAGTAAACATTTGTGGATTTTTGCTCCACAACTGTTAGAAACTATCACCATCGGTCCAATGGTGCTGGCTGATGAGTAGTTTTAGAATTTGACTATTAGTTATAGCAGAAGCAGCAGTAGTAGTAGTAGTAATAATAGCAGTAGTAGTAGTTGTCTTTGAACTTATCTCCTCTCCGTTTATCAAATGATGCCTCATATTATTCTAGCTAATTAGTAATTTTAGTGATAATTAAAAAAAATATCTCCATTGGTCACAATGTCACTGTATTCATTTCATTAGTCCAGAATACATGTATTTCAACTAATTAGAATTTTGTATACTAATGTAATTTGGGTGTGGAGAATAATGAAATGTCTTGAGCGATTCAACTGTATAATAAATGTATTTTGTAGAATGTTAGAAAATCAATATATATTTTTGCTTTATTTCTAAAATTCATTAAAAAAAAGTTTTTTTTTTTAAGTGAAATTATGTCAATACATTAATAAGCATTACTTGGATGGGATTTTTTTTGTTTTGTTTTTTTTCAATTATTTAAATTAAATAATTATTTCACGAAAGACTGACAAATGTATGATGTGCCTGTGAAGAAACTACTGTTTGAAATGTGTAAAAGCTTGAACATGAAGTATTTGTATTTAATGATAATTTTTAGAATGAAATGTTTATCCCTGTGAGAATTAAAATTCAGCATAATTGTGTGCATTGATCTGTTTAAAAAAAAAATCTCCTGTCTGATTCTTAGAAATTGCCAAAATTTTTACACTTGGAATAATTTTTACACCTGTAACAATATTTTATCAGGAGTCAGACTTTGAGCCCTCATGAATTGGGGTGAAATTTATGTAACACAGCTTATTTAAAAAAACAAAATTTTTTAATCACACCAAAAACATTTTTAAATTGTACAAAAAATTCATTTTCCCAACATTTTTCCAAACAATATTTTTGTCAGAATATTGTTGATTTTTTTTTTTTTTTTTTTTTTTTTTTTTTTAAATTTTAAGAAGTCTTTTTTTTTAGTTATTTTAACTATTAACAGTTTATTTAAAATAACTTTGTATGGAAACTTCTGGAAATTTCAAAATATTTTCCCAAATTTAATTTCTTTGCCAGTTGCTCTTCCATAGCAAAACTAAATCAACTTCTTTGCATAATATTTGTTATTTTCTTAGAGTATCTAGATATTTATTTTTTAAACCATTTTTCTAGTTTTTTTAAAAAAATCTTTTTATTCTTTGTTTCAAGGTAATCAGAACTTCACTGCTGTATATAAATCACATTTTTGTTTACTTTCTAACAAACAACCAGCCAACCAACCAACCAATTCCATATTACCATTAAATGGCACTGCACTTGAGTTCCATACAACAACATACCACTGAAAACCCTCTGTGATATTAAGTCCCTCATCTCTTAACATATTAGTGGCTATGCCAGCAACTATACTACTAGTGGCTATATGAACTACCGCTAGTGGCTATATGAACTACTACTAGTAGCTATATTGACTGCCACTAGTGGCTATACTATTATACTACTGGTGGCTATATTAACTATTATACTACTATATTAACTACTGTGCCACAAGTAGCTGTATTAACTATTATACTACTATATTAACTACTTTACCACTAGTAACTATACTAACTACTTTCTTCTGAAATATCTGCATAAGATTCCAAAGAAATTTTGCTCCCTTGAAATTTCAAATTTTTTATCTTTTTTTCTAATGGAATGAAAGCTGGCCATGTGTATTAAGCTGAAGAGGAATGGTTTAACAAATTGTCATTTTCTGACATCATTATTTATTTTTCTTTCTCTCTATATCTATCATTCTCTTCCTATTATCAATAGTTCAATCAATATTATTACTAGGTGAGGGAGGGGTGGAATTATGGCCAACTGAATAAGCTTCCTTATGTGTGGTCTGATTTGGGTCTCTAAGCTAGTGATGTATTTATTTCTACTTACTTTGATTTAAAAGAAAAAGTCTCTTCATACCTTGTTAAGTGGTTTACTGTGACTAATATTTCAACTTCTGTTATGTGTATCTTCTCTTATCATTTATGACCTGACCCACCACCATATTGTCTGTGAGACAGAGTCATCTTATACATATATGGTTCTAAACATGGAGGGAATAAGCAATATAATCAGCTTACACTTTTGTAGACTCTTGCTGTAAACACTCTCCATCTTTATAACATTCTCCCCTCCTTTCCTTCCAACTCCTTTCTCTATTAATCTCAAAGGTACAGTGGGTGAGATCAGCTCTAGTATTTCACTGGTATTTAAAGGAACAAAAAAAAAACTGACCTCAACAGATTTGAACTCAGAATGTAGTCTGTTGTAACTGTCAACCATAAGGTAACATTAACTAACTATATATAGGCTTTTATAATACTTTGTTACTTTAATGGTTTCATGTTAAAGAACCTAAATATGGAAAGGGAAAATGAACAATCATCAGACATGGATGAATACAAGGGTATTACAAGTTTATAAATACTGTATTAATGTGCTCTCTATAATTTAATGTATGAGTGCCTGTTTTTTTTTCTTACATATGTAAACTCAGACAACTATATATATGTGTGCATGTAGAGAAAGGGAAGAGGTGCTAAACTCTTGTTAGGTCTTATCTAAAGCACAGTTCCAATTCTTAGTTGTAGCTGCTTCCCATCAATTAGTTATCAGTAATCTCATTGAGAAATTCAAGAAAATTTCATTCTCAATTTCTCATCCATGTAGTGGATGTAGTGCTGACTGTGAAGAGCCAAATTATAATACTTACACTACTTTACTTGAAAATCAGGTATGGGTTACTGACAAGAAGGACATCTGGCTGTAAAACAATTTCATCTAATCCAGATATAAAACAAATAAACGGTGTTTTGTTTGCTGTTTTCATAGGTTTGTGTATGTGAATTTGTTTCATTCTCATATCTTTTTGAGATTAATTTCTCCAGAAGATCATCATCATATACGAATAAACATATACACACATACATGTATATGTGTGTGTGTGTCTATATGTATATATATGTACACATATATATGCGTATATATTTACATGTATATGTGTGTTGTATGTATATTTACTGGGCTTAATTTAAACAATCGTATTACCTGATCCCTTATAAAACTGGGTACTGTTCTTCATTATAAACTAGGGAAAAGTGGAAGATTATATATTGGAAAATGTAAAGCTGCAGTAGATAACTTTAAATTATCTAGTTGATGGGCCCAACCATGGTCACATGTTTAAGATGTTCCTTTTGTTATCATATGTTCCCAATTCACTTCTGTTGCATGGTGCCTTGGTCAAGTGTCTTCTACCTTGGCCTTAAGTCTACCAAAGCTATATCAGTGAAACTAGATGTAAAGACAAACCTTGTAGCTGTTCACTGAAGGACTGTACCTGTTGTTGAGTAGTGGACTTAATCTATTGCCTGATTCTGACTGCTTTTGGGTTTCATTACAGACCAGATCTCTCCCATTTCTGCCTCTGTTCCTCACCCCTACCCAGAACCTTATAAAAGTCAAAGCTGCTCTTCCTCTTAATTTGATGAAACCATTAATAATAAAATAATTAATTTATTGCCTCACATTTCTGAGTTTAAATCTTGTTGGTCATATTAGGTGGGTACCAACAATGTACTGGGGGTAATATCAAGATATTCTGTTTATTTGTTTGAAGAAAGAAGTCATTTAAAGAACAGTAAAGTTAACACTTTTTTTTTTTCCTTTCTCCTATTTTCTTTAATTGTATTAAAATTATCTTCTGGGTTTCAAATTTCATTCTCAGACTTCTCTGTGGTGTACAGAAGAACAAATAACAGTCTCTAGAGAGAAAGAGTGGGTTCAATAGATTCTCTGACAACTCTTTTGTTCCATTTAGTTTGGTATAAACATTGTCATTTCATGTCAGAAAGTGTCAAACATATTTCTTTGTTTTGTTTTTTCAATAATTTTTTTTCCTTTTGAGAAATGGTTCAGTGACACAACGTTGTTTATCATTACCATCATCATCAATATTATTATTTCTATTATTTAAATCTGCCTTTTGTTTTGAAATGGTTCAGTTTAATAGTTTTAAGCTCATTTTATATCTTGATTTTTTTTTTTTTTCTCACACTTCCTTGCAAGTCTTAGAGAATTATGTTAGTGCCATACATTTCAGCAGACATGGTTGTTTTCAACTATATTCTCTGGGTATGGTCAAAGAACTCGTACAAACATACATACATACACACACACAACTCTTTGTATTCTTATTGTGCTTTCTCCTAGCAAATGTCTGTAGAATCATTAAGTTTAAAGTGGCCAAGATAGTTTGTTGTCAGAATGATCAAAAGGCCGCTTGTATGAATCAGTTCAGCTCATGGTGAAATAGGTACCATGAAGAGGTTCAACTGACAATTGTGGGTAGCAGGAATCAAGGAATGGAAATGCTAAGATCTAGTGAGATCTTCATGTGTTATTGTCAACTGTTGTAACTAACAGGAACATTGTAGTTGGAACTCAGCACTGCAAGCTAGCTCTCACTCTCTCTTCTAAGAAAATCTACTTATAGCTTATCTGGGAGTAAATATATCTTCATTGACTAATCCCTACAGAAACTGGGAGTCTAAATCTGACCTGTTTAGACTTTTTAGTGTGGAAAGATTTAGCTTCTAATTAACTTGTATTGTGACACTGAACATAAATCTTCTTATGGATCCAGAGAAGGCAACAAATAGCTATATTCCTCACAATTCTCTCTTTAAGATATCCTTCATTATCCACTGGCTCATGAGATCGCAATCAATTGTCAGATTAATCAATATTTCTCACAATATACTAAATATTTATTTATTCAAACAAATGTTCACGACCACAAAATAAACATTCCTCATAGTGTGAGGAATGCCTGTTGTTGCTTGAAGCAACATGGGAACCAAGGCATTTTAGGTTGAACACTAGCAACAACATGGTCATGTGTTTAAGTTTTACTATTTCAACCACTTGAGCAAAGCACATAACATCCTGCTTGCTACAGATTCCACTCTTTTGTCGTGATTGAAGTAGGAAAAATGTTTGGAGATATACAGAGTACAGCAAAAAGAAGACCTCCCAATTTCACCATGTAAAGTATGTGGGGTTTTTCTGCCACACTCTATATATCAATGACCCTTTTATCATATTTACAAAATTTCAGGCTCACCTAATGTATAAGATGATGATGATGTATGTTAAGTAGTTAATGGATCATAAACATTTAAACATCATAAAAATTACCAAATGTTAACCCTTTAAATATGAAGGACCTCTACAAGCAATTCCAATTGTCATACCATTTTTTAAAATGCATGAAAATTCAGTTTTAAATTTATTTTGCACTCTGAATAATGTTGATAATCAGTGTACTTAATGGGTTAAAAAAAATTATATTCTGATTTTTAAGACAGCAATAATTATTATTATTACTATTATTCCAAAACCAATCTTGCTTTCTTAATCTTGAATTTATCAGAGTGCTAACCCAATCCAGGTGATGCAATCTACCCTCACCATGAGATTTGTCATGGTCTTAGAAATTTAGTTGACATATTTTAAGAATGTGTTTATTTGATACCATAACTAAAACTTGAACCCACTTCTTAAGCATTCATTGAGATAATCTGACACTGATATAACTGCCATTAGACACTTCAGCAACAGAGCCTTTACAATGGTTGCTTGCCCTATTAGAAATAACAGCCAAATTGTAGGTTATATTGATATAATGCAGTTGCAGGTGGCAGTTACCTGTTTATAAAACCTCATTTTGATATCCTATATCACACATTATTATATTGTCATTTAATAAACTCTTCAGGCAAGGATGTCATACATTCTTTTATTTTTCTAAGGAAAATAAATAAACCCAGTATCTCTATATTATGTATTGGTTGAACTGCCACCAATGGGTTTTCTTTGTATTATATATATATATATATATATATATATATATATATATATATATATATATATATATATAACAGGATATTCAAGGGAGAACTTATAAATATCTTTGCGTTATATCATTATTATCACATTCATACTAGGATGAAATCTGTTATACAAAATGCAGCAAAGGAAAAGGAAAAAAACTCCCAGATTTACCATTATTGATGTCTAAAATTCAGATTTTTTTTTTTTTTTTTTTTTTGCACTATGTAACATCTCCACCACCACATTTCAGGGATTTTTTTCCACAGCTAGATATGTACAGAATTTACATTTTGTAACATTCTCCTCCTCAATTCCAGTGACTCTCAACAAAACAAATTAAACAAAACATTTGAAAAGAAAGAAAGAAAAAAACAGTAACCGTGATTATAATTTTTTTTCCCCATCTACACACACACACACATACACACAAAAAGACCACCAATAGCAAGAGAAGCTGTAGAGAACTGTCCACACATTAAGTAGACTTGATAGGTGCCTACTCTCTCTTTTTTTTTTTTTTTTTTTTATTAAATATTTTTTTTGTCATTTTGTTACAGGAAAAAAATAAGCAATAAAAAGCTCTGTGTAAGGATCATACATTGTGTGTGCGTATGTGGGGGGGGGGGACCAGAAATAGGGGTTATCACCTGGTCCTCATCCCATGTGTCGCTACTCTGGTATGTGTGTGTATGTATGGGTATCCGTCATTGCTTGTGTATGTATGGATGTATGTACAAGTCCATTAATACTTGTGATGTCATTCTGTATACTTGTTCTTCATTTTAACTGCTGTAAATACAATGAATGGTAGACTAACATGTTACTTTTTTTTTTTTTTTTTTTTTTTTTTTTGCATTCAATGAAAACTTTCTAATTTAAATGTTAAAAGAAACCGAGTGATGTCCTTTTTGACTTGCTTTTTGGATTTGATTCTCCTTAAAAAGTTTGTCATTGGACTAAATGTATTAAAAAAAAAAGAGAAAAGATATAGAACACAAATCATTGTAGAATTCAATGAAAAAAATGGAAAAAAAACAAGATTTTTTTTTTTTTTTTTTTTTAGATATTAAAAAGAGGAAATGAAAAGCCAGACAAAACCTTAATTGTTTTTTATTTTTCTGTTTCTTTATGTATTTCTTTTATTTCCGTGATATGTGGCAACACTGCAAAGTTTTAATTCTATTCCAGGTAGCTGCTCTCTTTCATTCAATTACTTTGTTTGAACAGATGTCATCCTATGGATTAATGAGAAATCCTCTACAAGGTTACTTAACCGGCTAGAAATAACAGCAAAATTTCTTTCATTGCACTCTATTTTAAACACTGAACCAAGCATTATATAATGTTTTTCTGTACAGACCTAAAAAATGTGGGGGTCTGACAACAAGGAATATCTTTGATCATAGTTTCATCATGGACTCTGACATGGAATATTTTGGCTAAAATCCAAAGAAAACTTTGATAATGCGTTCTCACAAAAGGGACATGATTTCTTAGCAATGTCATCCACTCTGCTGTACTAAATGAATGTGTGTATGTTCCTGTTCTCGACTGCATGCAAATTATGGTAAGTCTGAAACAGCAGTACACCTGTAATAACAAAGGACTCTCTTGTTGAAAATGACATGTACAAATGATTTGTTTATAGTGATCAAGTGTATGTGCTGTACATTATCTCCCTCCCTCCATCAAATCAATGTTGCTTGAACAGGTGTAGAAGTGATTGCAAAGAAACGTGAGATGCTCAAGAACACAATGCACCAACCAGTCTCGGAACTGAAACCACAATCTCATGATTGTGAGTGCAGCACCCTAGCCTCTAATGATAATCCTTTCTAATTTTGGCCCTAGACTTTGAGGGAGGGGGAAATCTGTTACATTTCCAGTCATGTGCTCAACTAGTACTTTGCCTTTCATCCTTTTAGGGTTGATAATATAAAGTCAACCTCAGTGGCATTTGAACTCAGAATATAAAGAGCCAGTAGAAATGTCACTAAGCATTTTGTCTAATGTGCTAATGATTCTATCAACTCGGTAATTGTTTCTAATTTTGAAAGGAGGCTTGTCAATTACATTGACCCCAGTACATCACTGGTACTTTATTTTATCTTCCTCAGAGAGATGGAAGTAAAAGGTGACTGATGGTATTTGAAATCCAAGCATAAAAAGCTGGAAAAAATGCCACTAAGCATTTTACCCAAAGCACTAACAGTTACATTAGCTCATTGCCTTAATGATAATAATAATTTCTTTTATTTGCCACAAGGGCAGCAATTTCGGGGGAGGGGATGAGTTGATTACATCAACCCCAGTGTTCAACTGGTATTTATTTTATCAACCCCGAAAGGATGAAAGGTAAAGTTGAACTCAGAATGTAGCGACAGCCAAAATACTGCTAAGCATTTCGTCCACCTTGCCGCCTATAATTCTTTCAAATTTTGGAGTAACAGATAGTCAATTACATGAGCTCCAGGGCTTGGCACTTTATTTAATCAACTTCCTGAAAAGATGTAAGGCAAAGGTGAACTCAGAACAAAACCAGAAGGAATGCTGCCATATTGGTTTAAATTTTGGCACAAGGCCAGCAATTTCAGGAGAGGGGATAAGTCAATTACATCGACTCCAGTGCTCAACTTGGTCCTTATTTTATCAACTCTGTAAAGATGAAGTATCTCTAAGCAATTTGCCCGGTGCTGTAATGATTCTGCCAGCTTGCCCCCTCCAGCTAATATTTATATTAGTTTCAAATTTTGGCACAAGGCCAGCAACTTCGAAGGAGAGGATGTAAATTACTTCAACCCCTGTACTCAACTGGTTTTTTATTTTATCGACCCTGTAAGGATGAGAAGTAAAGTCAACCTTGACAGAATTTGAACTCAGAACATAAAGATGGGCAAAATGTCACTAAGCATTTTGCCAGCTCACCACCTTAGCTAATATTAATATTGGCAACAGTTTGATGTTTCTTGAAGGAAAAAATCTGCCAGCTCATTACCTAAATAATGATTTGAAGATTACTAAAAATGTTCTAGATTATTTATGTCACAGTAATGCAGTTTTCAGTCTGAAAACAAAATATTCCACCTAATATTAAATTAAATATTAAATATTTATATTATCAAGTTGTTAAAAACAGGACAGTTTGCCAACTGCATGCAGCACCAGTCCATCACAGGATCACTTATTTTTGCCAGCTGTGTGAACTAAAGCAACATAAGATGAAGTGTTTTGCTCAAGAATGCAACACATTGCCCAGTTCAAGAATCAGAACCACTATCTTACAACTATGAGTGCAACATGTGTGTTTGTGTATATATGTAAGAACAACCATGCGAACCCAAAAGGAGAAATGGTGATGAATGGAAAAACAGGCTCCTTTTATTAAATGCGTCACACGGTCGAACACAAAAATATAAAATGATAAATATGTTCTACTTCGATAACATAGAGAACTTAGAAATACCAGTAAGATACAAGATAGGGCACAACGGATAGAGATGAATTACAGTAAGATTTATTGTAGCATTAAAGTGTGTCTGTGTGTGAGTGAATGCGACATAATGAAACACAATAAAAGACAGGCTGTCATGTAAAGAAAAGAGTGTGTGTGAGTAATACATGTATGTGTATGCGAGAGATACATAGTATAGAATAGAGTCAGTAACACGTATAAGAATTTAAGATACCAGTTCTTAGAGTACACAGTGGTAAGTGTCTGTATATAAGAAGTTAAGGCGTGTGGGGCAGAGCGATCACTAGTTGTGATGTTAGGGCTTCTATGCCGGGCCAAATTCTTGAATACAGATGTTCTTCGCAGGCTAGGCTCTTGGCTGTTATTTCGTGGTGAAGAAATCACACAAACAGGATTAAAAGTGCTGCAGTTAGCTGTTGGTAGCTTGTGTACGAGTAGAGACATGTTGACGCTGGCGGCAATGCTCGTAGTCGTAGTTGGTGACATTGGGGGAAATGCTTGTAGTCGTAGTGTGGTGTTGCTGCTGGCGACGTCGGTGCTTGTAGTTCGTAGTTGATGGTGTCGATGTCGTCGCTGGAAACTGGCTGGCTGTGTTACGCGTGTGTGGTCGGCGGCCAGATCTAGGATCTGAGGCGCGACGAATTTGCCGGGTGTCTAGCAGTCTATTTATAGCTGAAGGTAGGCTCCAGAGAATCATAAGAAAAACACTATCACGTGACCTTATTAGGGGCTGTGATTGGTCAGTTTGCGTCCTGGTGGGAATGGAGGAGATAATTTACCCGCGCAAAGAATAGTCAGTCATGTGATGGATACAGCAGGCTGCTCTCTGCTACGCCCGCGCTTGTTTATATTTATAACAGCGGGGAAGATTGCTTGTTTGTATATAATGGCGATAGAGGTAGTTTCACTATATATATATATATATATATAATATGAGAGAAAGAAAATGGAATTCCCAAATCCCTTTATTACTCACTACTATCATTTTGACCCATTGTGCCTTGGACAAAATGATTGTAGTGAATTCCATTTTCTTTCTCATTTTATAAATTCTACGGACATGAAGAAATTTCTGAAGTAAATCCAGTGGCATATACATCCATACTGTTGATGACATCAGATAGCCGAAAACTGTGAACAGGCTTGAAACAGCATACTATGAGGTGTATACCTGATTTAAAAAGATTTTATATATAGACAAATCAAAAATAAAAACAAGCGCAAAAAAAGTGTAAAGGGAATACATGCTAAATGTATTAGGCTGACACTCAGTTTAAGATGAAAATAAAGAGAGGGTATATAAAGTTTCAAGCATAGCTCTTAATCAGAAAGTGGAAAGGTCTGGAGAGAAAGAAAAAAAATCTAAGAAAAGCATGTGTGTGGTTACATAGGTGAAGAGTGTGTATGTGTCTATATATATATATGTGTGTGTGTGTAAACAAATATTTGTTTTATTAGGAGCATCAAAAACGTGTATTATACAATACAAGAAAATGATATTTTTCGAATTCAGAGTTGCTGTTGGAACAGCAGGAATACTGGGTAGATTACCATTACTAGACAGAAAAATTTGTCAACAACTAGGCATGGGATTTAAACTCATATTCCTCAAAGATTCTGGCTGAGTGCTTTACCATTAAGCTAAACTGCCTGCTGACAAATTCATCACCAGAGTCTTAGAGGGATATGTGTTCAAGTTCCATGGCTGATTGTTGATAAATTTTACAGTGTTGTATGGGTAATTTACCCCAGCTGTAAAAACCATGCCAAAACTGACCTTGCCTGTGCTTGTGCCACTTAAAAAGCACTTAGTTCACTCTGCTGGGTGGTCAGTGTTAGGAAGGGCATCCAGCCATAAAAACTCTGCCAAAACAGACACAAGTCTGGTACAGGATCCTGCCTGGCCAGCTTCTGTCAAACTGTCCAACCCATGCCAGCATGGAAGGCGGATGTTTAATGATGATGATGAGACATATATACATACACATATCATCATCCTCATTTTACATTTGCTTTCTATGCTGGCATAGGTTGGACTGGTTGTCAGAGTTACTACTACATAGGCATCTTTGAGAAATCAAGTTTCACTCATAAATTTTATTTTGATTTGGCTTCTATGGCTGCATACTTTTTCTAACACCAAACACTTCAAAGAATGTATGTAGTGGGTGTATTTTGTTGTGTCATCAGCACATGACCTCAATATGACAAAACCAAACAGTCCTCTCAACCCTAAAGTATCTCTGCTCATTCTCTAACTATTTTATAGGATGTACTGAGTGTATTTTATCTAGTACCAGCACTTGTGAGGTTGCCTTGTACCATGTAAAACAAAAGGGATCCTCATCCTTCTATGCTATGAGAGCATTGTGAATGGACTAAAGAGTGCTCGATATAGCAGAATATGAATTAGGATGAGAGGGAGAAGACAGAATATGATGGGTGAAAACAGTGATTGTGGAAGAGAGTACATGAGAGAGAAGTCATGGTATAGGGTAACGGAAGAGAGGTAGTAATGGTAGTTACATGTTAGGAGAAAGAGATGGATAATGATAGAAATGTTAACAAAAGTTTGATGGATGTCAGTAATGAGTGACCTGGGAAAGAGAGAGAGAGTAGTGGCTAGCAGTGTAGAAGAGGTGAGATAATGTTTGGTAAGGGGGGAGGACATGAATGATGTCGATAAACAAGATGGCAAAGGTAAGAGGACAATGGTTGTCAAGGGATGAGAGAATAATGGCAGATTGAATCTTCTTTATGGACAAGATATCTACCTCTGGTGGCCTAATGCTTTGTGCTTGGTCATTCAGTCATAAAGACATATGTTCCGTAATCTTGTCATTAATATAAATAGAAGTAGCTAAGATAGTCCTGTGTAAGTAGGGAACTAGACACAACTAACTTCCTTAAAAGCCAAGAATATCTCTACTTGATCATTCAACCTACTAGAAATAGACTCCAAATCACAGGGCTACGGTCGTTAAGAAAAGAAGTACACAATGTTTAATATAGACTTATAGACATTCTGTCTTTAAATGTGAGACTTGATGGTTATGGTTGGAACACCTTTGATTTAAAATGGTATGAGGCTAAATATGAACAGGCGACTGGCTGCAGAGGAGCATATATGGAATAATGAAATCTGTAAGAAACAGCAGCTAATCTCTAAAATCAATTGTATCGAAGAGGTTGCTAGTCGACGACTATTCACATTACTGCTCGGCACAGGGTGTTTTGCCTGCTGCGTTTCCGCCCTGGGTTGAATCTCCAGCACCATATTGATGCAGAGCTTACCACAGACACCAGGTCGCCACAGAAGACCAACAACTAAATAAGATTCCCATCCTCAAACCAGACAATCAACCAAACTTCGAAGTAACTGGATTACAGTAGTGTGCTAAAGCAACTTATCCTAATGAAGTAGCCTAGATATTTCTAAAATGACGGAATAGTCATGGCCTGAATGCCGTTTCCACAGGCAGGCAAACCTTACCGAATCAACAAAATCAGATTAACAGCGAATTATTTTTCTTTCAAGGGAGATAATACCTTTAGTTAAAGGGAGGTAATTTTGTACTTCCTCTTGCACGAAAACAATAATTTAACACTTGACATTTTCCTTTTCCTATTTTGGTACTACTCGTTTATTCGTTTCTGCTTTGCGGTTGTGGTCATGCTGGTCGGCCGGCAATTTTTGAGGGAGAAATTCAGTTGATTACATCGACCTCAGAACTTGCCTGAACTTATTTTATTGACTCCCAAAGAATGAAAAGCAAAGTTGAACTCGCTGGTAATTGAAGTTTTCGGTTAGTTAACTGAAGCTCGTTAACGTAGCTTTTATTGTTCAAGAGGTTAGACATTAAATGTAAAAGATGGACGGTGAGCCGAATATTTCAAGAAACAGTGAAAATCAATAAACAAAACTGATTGATTTTTATGTCAAATACAATGGTATAGTGTGGGGGGTGTATCCTTGTCTTGGCATCACTCAATAGTTGTAAACATATACAAGCAGTGTCGTTGAATTCTAATCCGTGAAAACATGCTCGACCGTGGGGAAACATTATCTTGATTGGAAACGAGTGAGTGTTGGCGACAGGGATAGCGTCTGTAAGGACCGTTCGATCAGGAGATGGTGATGAGGAATGGTTCCTTTAGCGCATCGCACGGTTGATACAAATAAAAAAACTCGAAAAGAAAGTTAAATGTGTATAAGTGCCAAGAAGGGAAGAGAGGCTCAACTGGTAGAAGGTTTAGGAGAAGGTCTTATTGATATATCAACATGTATGTCTGTGTGTGTGAGTGCGACATAATAAACACAATAATAGACAGGTCGTCATGCAAACAAAGTGTATGTGTATACAAACATGGATGTGTGTGCGAGAAATACAGAGCTTAGAAAAGAGTCTATAAGGACGTTAGAAGAAAGTTCAGACACAAGGATGGAAAATACCAGTTCATAGTCAAGGTACACAGTGGTTGAGGTGCTGTAACAAGAAGTTGTGGCGGCAAGACAGAGCCAAGAAGAGATACTGTCTCACGGGAAGTTGACGCTTCAATGCTGCGGCCGGTTACTTGGTACAGGAGGTCTCGCAGGTTGTACTCGTTGTTAACCAGGGTGAAGTCATTCACAAACAGTGCTGAGAGAACCTGTGCGGGCGCTGTTGGTGGTGTGTACGTAGAGATGCTAAGAAGCTGGCAGTGGTGACGAAGAAGTTGCAGCAAGATGTTGAACGAAGTGTTGACAAGTCTCCATGTGCTGTATCGTGTCGTCGTTGGAACTGGCTGTGTGCTCTGTGGTCAGTGGCTAGACCTCAGAAGGTTTAGTGCCAGACTGACAAGTGTGACAGTGAAAAGTTAGCTATTTATAATATACTATCAGCTCAAACAGGGGTTCAGAAAGACTGTCTCACGCGACCTTATCTGAAGGCTGCGATTGGTTGGGTTGCACCCTGGTGTGAGATAGAATAAGAGACAAAATGCGCCATTACCAACCAATCAGAATAGTGGACACAACAGGGTCCAAAAGTGCAGCCGAAAGCTAGCTGTTATCCGCTACGTCCGCACTCATGTATATATAACAGACAGAGAGAGAAGTACGCTACACATCCGACTGTAGAAAAATTTGCCTTAAAGAACGAATTTTGTTTGACCCATGGAGGCATATTAAAATGCACATTAAATGATGACGGTGTTGAGACTAGATGGTTCTTTGGGCAAAGAAAAAGCTTGAAAAAAAGTCTATTTCATACTACTGCACATGCTTTTAAAGCTAATTCGTCTGGTTTCTGTTTTCAATTGAACGAAACAGCTAAACTTCTAAAGACATGCAAAAATGTCACAACTTTCTATTTACCTAGTCTTTAAGAATGGATATTCTTCTGTTATTAGAATCTGTTGTCTTGTGTTTGTTTTAGTCCTTGGACTGCGGCCACGCTGAAAGGTTTTATTTGAACGAATAGACTTCGTACTCTTTTTAAGCCACGTACTTATTCTCTCAATCTGTTATGCCGAACCACTTAGTTATGGAGATATAAACAAACCAATACCAGTTGTCGAGCAGTGTCGACATACGTACATAAGTACATATGTACATTACGTCTTGTAGGTTGTGGTTTGGTCAGTGGTGATGACTGGTTGGTTCATGAATGAATGTTTCTTGAGCTGTGTAGAAGTAACTGAACAATACTTGTGAACATTAAACAGATGGTTGTATTATCTCACATAAAGACAAACTGCGTTGGTCTTTTACAAATAACAACAGCAATAATTATATACAGGGAGAGAGATACTACTTGGAGTTTACGACATGCGACTCGCCCAGCAAATCTGGAAACAACTGTGCTACATTTGTGACGACGGAGTTTCTTGTCATCTATCTGTGCCATCTATCTCAGCCGCCTTCCTGGTCGTCTGGCAGATAAAAATGCGTGCCGAACATTTATCATAGGGGACCGGGTGTCAAATTCTAGAATGTTCAAGAAAACCTGTTCGCGCCATCACTTCACATTGTTTAGTTGATTAATGCACCAATCGTGTGAAACTATGGTGCTTTGCTCATGATGTCTGACCGCATATACAGGGATTCGTTTCCAAATTCCTGCTACAGGTACATACATAAAGATACTACCTGCGTCTGAGACATGATATCATCATCATCATCATCATCATCATCGTTTAACGTCCGCTTTCCATGCTAGCATGGGTTGGACGATTTGACTGAGGACTGGTGAAACCGGATGGCAACACCAGGCTCCAATCTAATTTGGCAGAGTTTCTACAGCTGGATGCCCTTCCTAACGCCAACCACTCAGAGAGTGTAGTGGGTGCTTTTACGTGTCACCCGCACGAAAACGGCCACGCTCGAAATGGTGTCTTTTATGTGCCACCCGCACAAGCCAGTCCAGGGGCACTGGCAACGATCTCGCTCGAAAATCCTACGGGAGCCAGTCAGGCGGTACTGGCAACGGCCACGCTCAAAATGGTGCATCTCATGTGCCACCCGCACAAGAGCCAGTCCAGGGGCACTGGCAACGATCTTACTTGGCTTGCCGGGTCTTCTCACGCACAGCACATTTCCAAAGGTCTCGGTCAGTAGTCATCGCCTCGGTGAGGCCCAATGTACGAAGGTCTTGCCTCACCACCTCAGCCCAGGTCTTCCTGGGCCTACCTCTTCCACGGGTTCCCTCAACTGTTAGGGTGTGGCACTTTTTCACGCAGCTATCCTCATCCATTCTCACCACATGTCCATACCAGCGCAATCGTCTCTCTTGCACACCACAACTGATGCTTCTAATGTTCAGCTTTTCTCTCAAGATACTTACACTCTGACGGGTATTCACATTGACATTACACATCCAACGGAGCATACTGGCTTCATTCCTTGCGAGCTTACGTATGTCCTCAGCAGTTACAGCCCATGTTTCACTGCCATATAGCATGGCTGTTCGTACGCATGCGTCATACAGTCTGCCTTTTACTCTAAGTGAGAGTCCCTTTGTCGCCAGCAGGGGTAAGAGCTCTCTAAACTTTGCCCAGGCTATTCTTATTCTAGCAGCTACACTTTCAGCGCACCCACCCCCACTACTAACTTGGTCGCCCAGATAGCGGAAGCTATCGACTACCTCTAGTTTTTCACCCTGGAATGAGATAGAAGTTGTTTCCTGTTTGTTTACAGTCTTTATTGCACCTGAACATCTGCCACAAACAAAAACTAACTTGCTAGTTAACCTGCCTTTGATGTTGCTGCACCTCTTATGTGTCCATAGCTTGCACCGGGTACATCTTATAGAGTTACTACCTACTCCTTTTCTACATACTGAGCAGGGCCATCTACCTGAAGGGGTTTGTGTTTTATCTACCTTCCTACTTATTAGGATTTTGGTTTTAGCTAGGTTGACTCTAAGGCCCTTCAATTCTAGACCTTGCTTCCACACCTGAAACTTCTCCTCTAGTTCTAATAGTGACTCTGCAATTAGGGCAAGGTCATCAGCATAGAGGAGCTCCCAGGGGCAACCTGTCTTGAACTCCTCTGTGATTGCCTGGAGGACTATGATAAATAAGAGGGGGCTGAGGACGGAACCTTGGTGGACCCTACCTCTGCCCGGAATTCATTGCTGTACTCATTTCCAACCCTCACCTTACTGGCAGCATCTCTGTACATGGCTCACACAGCTCTCACTAACCATTCTTCTATCCCAAGTTTCCTCATTGACCACCAGATAAGGGATCGGGGGACCCTGTCAAAGGCTTTCTCCATGTCAACGAAAGCCAGGTACAGAGGTTTATCCTTAGCTAGGTATTTCTCTTGCAGCTGTCTCACTAGAAATAAGGCATCAGTAGTGCTTTTACCTGGCACGAACCCAAACTGCATCTCATCTAAATTGATTCGCTCCCTAATTAGTTGGGCTATGACCCTCTCTGTAACTTTCATAACCTGATCTAACAGCTTGATGCCTCTGTAATTATTTGTATCTGAAGTGTCACCTTTACCTTTGTAGCAGTTGACTATGATGCTGCTACACCAGTCATTGGGTATGACTCCTTCGTGTATCACCTGGTTCGTAATACGGGTGACTAGGCTATAGCCAACACTGCCAGATATTTTGAGCATCTCTGCAGTGATTCCTGATGGGCCGGGAGCTTTCCCGGTCTTCATACTCTTAATTGCTTTATCTACCCTGGTACTATCAACTCGGATAGCTGGTCCCTCTATTGGGTCGACATACAGCAGGCTCTCTTCCTCCCATTCATTCTCTTTATTAAGCAATCTATCGTAGTGGCATCTCCAGACCTCTTTCTTTGCATCCTCATTTAGTGCAAGCGTACCATCATCCATGCGAACACATTTCTCTCCTACAACATCACTATTCTCTCTCCTACACTGTCTTGCAACACAAAATACCTCGAGTCTTTGGTCCTCACGGCGCAGAACATTGGCAAATTTTTTCTTATCTGCTTCCCCTCTGGCTAAATAAACCTGTCGCCTAGCCTCCCTTCTGGCACATTGGTACAATTCCCTGCTACCACCATTCTTCCAGTCCTTCCAAGCCTGTTTCTTTTGTCTAATAGCCCTGTCTACCTCCTTGTTCCACCACCACGTTACTCTGGGTCGGGAGGGGACCTTACACCACCCACAAATCTGGTTGGTGGCTTTCAACAGGTTGTCCCGCAGAAATCTCCAATTGTCTTCCAAAAACTATTTACAATACTTTTCTGACGTATACATCAAATGCATATCAGAACCAGCATGTATTCACACATTCAAAAACAAGGAATACTGGTGAAACACTCCAATAAAAATAGCAATTCGGTGCAAACATAACAGACGGGATACTGTTCTGTGGGATAAGGAACAAAAATTACGCACCTTCGTGGAGGTCAGCTACCCAGTGGATATGAATGTAGAATCAAAAGTCCAGGAAAAAGAGAACATTTAAGGTGAATTAATGCGGAACTTACAGCTCTTGTATCTTGACTAAATTCTCATTTGTTCCTATCACCATGGGGCACAAGGTTATGTACAAACAAATTTATGCAAAAACTTAGAAATATTAGGTCTTTTGAAGAAAGAGCAAAAGAAACTGAAGCGAATTCTCCAAATCCAATCTATTAGCGATATGGTGTAGATTTGTAAGACATTCTAAAGATTCTTCATCAGAGACTCTTTAAGTGAATAGATGCACACACTTGGCAGTGTGCATCAACAGCTCAACCAACACACCAACTCGACTTATTTACAAACACCGGCTGCTCTCTTAACTCAAAAAGTTTTATCGCTTTGTTAGCGACCGGCTTGAACAAATTTGCAATTACATCGTTACAACAACAAAGGACAGTAAATTAGAAGACTTCTAGTTTTGGCAATTCCCATCTCAATATCTCACCAAATTCTTACCTGATGTTTAAAAAACTAATAGTAAATTGTAGAGCAATTCTATCACCTACACTCTCTCTCCTTCATTGTCTATAACAGTCTTCCTTGCTATACCATCTATACTCCCCCACTCTATACTCCCCCACTCCAGATTGTATAGCAATTCTATCATCTAACAGTTCCCTCTGAGACTGTACAGCAATTCTAACACTTTTATTTCTTCCTTACCAGATTGTATGAGAGCTATCTTTACTTTCTCTTTCTCAGACTTTAGAGCAATTCGGACTCTCCCAACATTACATGACTATCATCTTTATTTTCTTTCCACTGTCTACATTCTGGGAGGGAGGAAGTATAGGGTATGTTTATCATCTAGACCAGGGTTTCTCAACGGGAGCCATATGCCCCGCTAGCGGGCCATGAAACATATCTTGGGGACCACAAAGCTAAGTTTGAAAAATAGGGAGCCACAGGTGGCTACGGCGGGGAGGGGGGGGGCACAAAATTCGGGAATCAAAATTTTAGCATATAGGTATGAGTTTTTATTTGTAAAAATGCACATTACACACACATACAAACATACATAATAATAATATAGATTTAATCAAAAGATTAAATGTGGTACTTAAAATGTTTGAGGCACCAGAATTTGGTAGGGTAAAAACCAAAAACAAAATCAAGAGATTTGGTGAATAAAATTTGAAGTTAAGCAACAAAAATTCAATATATATATATATATATATATATATATATATATATATATATATATATATATATATATATATATATATATAAAGAAACACGTGTATATGCATTTATAATTATGATGAATCATCCTTATGTACTAATTTTCTATTACACTCAGATATGTACCTAAAGAACACATGTTAGAATATTAGATTTTGAGTGTTGTTTGTCTGGTTCATAAGATGAACAGCTACATATCATTGCATTGTACCAAATTGCTCCAAAATTTTAAAGCTGCAAAACATATATACATAATGGACAGTGCAGAAGGTAAGGTCACAGTTATTAATCAAAACTCTACTTCAACATTATTGACGACATGGAAAATCCATCCAATCAACAATGTCCATTGCTAACTGGTTAACATCCGCACAAGTCGCATTTTTCTTTTTTGCTTTGTCAAATTATACCACTTTTCTCTCTCTCTCTCTCTCTCTCTCTCTCTCTCCCTCTCTCTCTCTCCCCCTCTCCCTCTCCTTCTCTCCCTCTCTGCTTATCTCATCCTACTTCTGCTCTTGATTCCATACTTGTTTGTTTAATTAAATTTTTCTGTGTCGTTAGTGTGCAAGTATCTACTTTTTTTTACTTCATTTTACTTAAGTTTTTATAAGTTACTTTAATTATCATAATTATTCCGTCTAGGTCCATAGGGTCAGAAGCGAGGGTGGAAAGGTCAATCCACCAAGTTAAATCATTGATCAATCATTCAAACTGGACCCAAGCTGTCAGGAAAACTTTCTTCACATACGAGTATAGGATTTATTTTCAAAAAACCTATAATTAATAAGGGCTTTGAGAAGTATTCAAACTAAGATGGGCAATCAAGAAGAAGGTGGGAGACTGAGGGTACTCCGAAAGCAAACAGACAATTCATTAGAAAACTAGATGAAGTCATTCTTATATTCACTTTTATACAACTATTAAATTATTAATCAATTTAATAATTCAACAATTGGTCACTGAATAGTATTATATACTTAATTTAATTAGAGTAAAATTTTATATTGAACTATGTTTAATAGAATATAACAAAATATATTATAAAATCATTTTTCTTTAAAAAAGAAAATACATTTTCAATACACTTTGCTAACTCTTTTTGGCATTTCGAGTTTGATTCAACAATAAATCAGCCCTATTCTCTCCATGAGTTTACCAGCTCACTTTCTTTAGCTATCACTTTTATAATTTAGTTTCTTTTCATCAAATTAATTTTTTTTTTTTCTAGATTATCAACTGAAAAGGGAATGATGAACTTTTGTCTTGTTATTTTTATCTTTTTATAAGCATAAGTATTAATCTGTTTTTCCTGATTATTATAGCCTTTGATTTAGTTAACTGTGTAATGTATTAACTTTATAAACTTGGTTTTAGATCTAGTTTTATTCTTGACTAAAAAGGATATATTGGTTTACCTTACTCTGTATTCATCTCTGAGGAAAACGCTTGCAACTAACCTCTTGTTTATTCAACTTTTTTGAAAATATTTGTTTATTATTTCAAATAAACATGGCAAGTATATCTAAAAAAAGGTGTAGACAATATTCTGTCGAATATCTTGCTAGTGGATTCATTAAATCTCCACAAAATTCTACCATGCCTATGTGTCTGCTAGACTTCATTCTCAAATGGAAGTATGCGTCTCTGCAAACTAAAAAAAAAACATCTGGAGACTGCACATAAAGATAAGAAAGACAAGCCACTAGATTTCTTCAAAAGGTTACATGATGAGTTTCAAGGAAAGATGACAGTGGATCAAATGTTCACTCAAGAAGCAGCAAAAGTAGACAAAGGAATGTTGGCTTCTTACAAGTTAGAAACTTAATTGCAAAAGCTGGTAAGCCTCACACTATTGGTGAATCTTTGATCATGCCAACAGTGGCTGTAGTGCAGTCATGGATCAGAGTTCACAAGAGGTTATTAGTGTTATTTCTCTCAGTATCATGACGGATTGACGAAATGGCAGCTGATGTTGAAAGCCAATTAGTTTCAAAACTTAGGGTAAATGAGTTCTCACTTCAGATAGATGAATCAACTCTACCTGATAATTCTGCTTTTTAACAGCATTTGTTAGGTTTTGTACAAAAATGTGATTAGCACTTGCTGAGTGCTTCACAATTCCACACATTGTTCATGAAAGGAAAAAAAGTTAAATGAATATAAGTGCCAGAAGGAAATGAGAGACACAACTGGTTTGAGAGATTTTATTTATTTGTTAACTTGTGTGTCTGTGTGAGTGCAACATATAAACATAATAATAGACAGGCCGTCATGTATGCTAAGTGTGTATGTACAAACATGGATGTATGTGTGTGCGATAAGTAGAAGAAAGTCCAGACACAAGGATGATAAATACCAGTTCGTAGTCAAGATAGTTGAAGTGCTGTATCAAGAAGTTGAGGCCGCAATGCAGAGTCGGGGAGAGGCACATGTCGTGAGAGGTCATGGCTTCAATGCTGCTGCCTGTTACTCATTACAGAAGGTTGTCGCAGGTTGTATTTGCTGTTAACCATGGTGAAGTAATTCACAAACAGTGTTGAGATAGAACCTGTGCGAGCGTTGCTGGTTGCTGTGCTGATGTCGTTAAGAAGATGATTGTGGCGACGAAGATGAAGTATGCTGCTGGACGAAGTGTTCTCCATGTGGCTGCTGTGGTGTCGTGACTGGAACTGGCTGTGTGCTCTGTGGTCAGTGGTTAGACCTCAGAAGGTCTGGAGCCGAAAGACTGACAAACTGTGACGGTGAAAATCTGGCTTTTTATACCATCCTGTCGGCTCAAACTGGGGTTCAGAAAGACTGTCTCACGCATCCTTATCTGAAGGCTGCGATTAGTTGGGTTGCATCTTGGTGCGCAATAGAGCAAGAGACAAAATGCGCCAATACCAACCAATCAGAGTGGTGGACACAACAGGGTCCAAAAGTGCGGCCGAAGGCTAGCTGTATTTAAGTATATATAACAGTATTTAAGTATATATAACAGAGAGAGAGAAGTATCCTTTAAGGCGTACGCTACAGTTTCTTAATGTTAATGATATATGTCAAGAATTACATTTTGCTTTGAAATTAATGACTGGCACAAAAGGGGAATCCAGCTTCAAAAAACTTGAAGCCTATTTTGAAGAGAACAACTTTCCATTGAAGAACATTGTGGCTTGTACAACAGATGGTGCTGCAGCTATGATCGGAAGATATCGGGGATTCAGTGCTTACTTTTAAAAAAAGCTGTTCCTAATGTGCTTTGTGTGCACTGTGTTCTTCATTAACAGTATCTGGTTGCCAAACACATAGCAGGATGTTTGAATGATGCACTTATAAATGTTATCAAGGCTGTCAATTTAATAAAAAAAAGAATGCACTGTAAGATCACCTATTGAAGCAATTATGCGAAAATAACGACAAGGAATTTGAATGATTTGTGTTGCATACTTAAGTCAGATGGCTATCCAAGGGTAATTGCCTGCATTGCTTTGTTGCACTTTGGGACACTGTTATCTCTTTTTGTGTGAAACAGAACTTGGAGAGAAACTTGTTGATGCAAAGAGTGATATTTTTTACTTGTCTAACTCCACTTTGTTTTCTTGCAAAGAGAAAATTAAAACCTTCAAGGGAAACTAAAGTTATTCTGGTTGAATCTTGGAAGATGGGAATTTGCACAGTTTCCTTCCTTAGCAAGCATATCCACTGAGCTGCTTGATGATGACAATAGTTTATATTGATCTTTTGAAGCAGTTACATAATGATATCGAAATTCGCTTCTCTGATATACTCCAAATAATGGTGCCGCAGTGGTTTGTGAATCCCTTCGTTGTTGATCCATCTGAAGTCGATATTGACATACAAGAAAGCTTCATTGAACTTCAAAATAACACAGCAGCTCTAGCAAGGTTCAAGTATGGAGGATACCAGAAGCTGTGGATGTATGAAGAGATATCTAAAAAGTACCCATTACTCTGGAAAAATGTTAAGTTGCTTTTACTCGCTTTTCCCACATCTTATTTAGTTGAGTTAGGTTTCAGTCGGGTGATGTATCTGCTGTCAAAGACTCGAAATCGCTTTGACGTAGAACGAAGAGGAGATTTACGCCTCCCACTGACGGCTTTGAAACTAAACATTGACAAGTTGGTAACCCTGCATCAGTTACAGGGATCCCATTGAAATCAAGCAATATAAACTGAAATTGTTATATTTTTTGCTTTGTAAATGTAAATAAATTTATTTAAATGAAAGATTTATTCAACTATTTTTTTATTTACAAGTGGGATGGATGTTTGATGCAAAACTACAACTTTTAATGTTTCTTTCTACTTCTCTAGATGCATTAAGTTGAGGGACAGAGGGGGGATAAAAACTTAAATTAGCATGGGGGCCATAACAATTTCGCATTGAATTAAAGGGGGCCATGGCCAGAATGAGATTGAGAAACACTGACCTAGACTTCCTCCCTCCCAGGGGACTTAAAACTCTCACAAATACTTCAGCCCATTCTGGCTGTAGAGCTTCGTTGGCGGATTCCCCCCCCCCCCCCCGACAGACCCCTTGTCTGTCCCCTCTATGTTCCTCCCTTGAGGACAAATAAATGTCAATTCTCTCATCTAAGCCCGCCATCACACACTTTTAGTATAAACATCAATTCTATATTCTATCATATCTACTTCCCTCAGATTTCAGAGCAACTCAGTCATCGTGAATTCCTTCCTCCTAGATTGTAGAGCAATGTTATGGTTTTTACATTAACTGTTCCAAACTCTACTTGCAGATTGTACAGTAATTCTTTCGTCATTACTTCCTCCCTCTTAGAATGTAGAGTAAATCTTGGATCTTTTCCCTTTGTGTAGAATTCTTGTGTGTTGATTATATATATATATATATATATATATATTCAAGGTTGAATATGGTACTTATGCGTAGGCACCCGAATATCGTATTCCAAAAGGATAGGTGATCAAAAAATCAAAAAATAAGCAACACAGATTTCAAAGGTGATTGCAGTACGCACGTTTCATGCTACTCCAATTTATTTAAGTAATGCGAGCATTACATTAAATGCAATATGAAGAGCAATCTTCAGCTGCATGAAAATGCAGAAAATTACAGTAGAATAGACATATTATAAATGTGGCAACATTTCAAATCCAAGTGGGAGAGAGAATACATAAAAATCCAAGTGGGAGGAAGAATACATAAATCCATCTTGACATAGCCGAGTCTATCAGGCTAGTAATTGATTCTAGACAAAAAGTTCTAACTGTCTCAGATTTTATTGTTTCTTATCTAGTGGTGATAGCATAAGGGACAATTACTTCTAAAGAAAGGGAAGGTGTAAGCAGTATGCATGGACAAGGCTATAAAATGTATTAGAATGTAAAGGTTTCACTGGTCAGAGTAGTATCAGGTCATTTTACTACTATCAAACTGTTGAGGAATTAAAACCCTAGGTATATGGGTCAAATAGGTTTTTTTCTTTTAGTCTGAATAGAGTAACAGTATAGTGGTACAGATAACAATAATATTTTAACCAATATTTTCACAATAAGAGGTGTGTTAATAAAATAAATAAAATGAGATGTAATTATTTTCTACAAAAATCATGAAATAATGTCAGTATTGAATTCAGGGGCTCTGGATAGGGTGTAAAGTTTAAGGATATTAAGTATATTGGGTTCATGAAAACTATTTTGAATTATCTTAAAAAAATTTTAGCTGAAAATAAGATAATGAAACTATTTAGGAGACACATAGGTAAGCTTTATTTATATAATGTGAATAAAAAATAAAAATTATTATCGGATTTATATTAGTTTATAATAATGTGCTTACTAAGGTTTAACGGACTGAAAAAAGAAAGGATGTTAGGAAATAACAAGGATATTCAATACAGGAATCTGATGATTGATTTAAGTAGATTAGATGTTAAGGTGAGAGATCAGGAATGTATGTTATAAAGGTTCAATTACCAATATAAATATGTGCTAATTGATATTCCTAGATGACCATAATAGAAGTAAAGTACTATAATTTGATAACTTTAGTTACTTAATAAAGGCCTATTTTTTAAAAAATTTAAAAGTGCGAGTAGAGCAGTGTACACATGATACCCTAAGGTCTAATCTATTATTGATTAGATTAGGATTATTTCTAAGTTTTAAAATTTCATATATTTCCATAGAACACAATTCACATCCATATCTATTATTTCTATAAGGTTGAGCTTTTCTTATAATTTCCCATTTAAGGCTAAAATTAATACCATTATCTTATAACTCCCAAATTTTACTTGCCAATGTCGTACTATTTGCCTTATGTCTAAGTCTAAACGAAGACCTATGGTTATATATTCTCTGTTTCAGGTTAATACTACATCCTATATAAATATAATTCTCGGTTATAGTACTAATGATGCATCTGTACACTACGTTACGGGTGCAACAAAATCCAAATAAAGGACAATGGGACTTTTTTCTACAGTTGCACATGATGGGGTAATTGAACCTTTATAACATATATTCCTGATCTCTCACCTTAACATCTAATCTACTTAAATTAATCATCAGATTCCTGTATTGAATATCCTTGTTATTTCCTAACATCCTTTCTTTTTTCAGTCCCTTAAACCTTAGTAAGCACATTATTATAAACTAATATAAATCCGATAATAATTTTTATTTTTTATTCACATTATATAAATAAAGCTTACCTATGTGTCTCCTAAATAGTATCATTATCTTATTTTCAGCTAGAAGTAATTGTCCCTTATGCTATCACCACTAGATAAGAAACAATAAAATCTGAGACAGTTAGAACTTTTTGTCTAGAATCAATTACTAGCCTGATAGACTCGGCTATGTCAAGATGGATTTATGTATTCTTCCTCCCACTTGGATTTTTATGTATTCTCTCTCCCACTTGGATTTGAAATGTTGCCACATTTATAATATGTCTATTCTACTGTAATTTTCTGCATTTTCGTGCAGCTGAAGATTGCTCTTCATATTGCATTTAATGTAATGCTCGCATTACTTAAATAAATTGGAGTAGCATGAAACGTGCGTACTGCAATCACCTTTGAAATCCGTGTTGCTGATTTTTTGATATATATATATATATATATATATATATATATATATATATATATATATGAGAGAAAAAAGAAGAGATATATACTAAATTTCCTTCTCATCTAATAATTCATTGAAGAAGGAAGTGATATTATTTGACACCCTTGTCGTTTCTGCATTTAATCTGAGGGACAGAAACTGGCTGAAGCCTGTTACGTTGTCACCCAGTCTACTAGAAATAGCAGCAACATCCATCACGCCTGCCTGCAATCTTAAATGAGACGGGCACACTGGATTATGAAGTTCATAACACAAACATTTGCACCCTTTTAAATAAACTTTTTTATATATAGAAAACATTCATAGTACAATTAATCTTTGCAGGCCATTTTTTCATTTGCAAAAATGCATGAATAAAAAAAAAGCCAACAAAAAATTTAAAGGGAAGGATTCCGTGAAGATTTTAGGCCTGTAATAAATATTTTTGTTTGATTTTTAAATATTCAATACCCTTATAAAACATTTTAAGAGTGAATTGTCTTGTTAACAAAAAATCAATAGGGAGCTGAGCTTTAAACGGAAGTGACGTCAACTGGTTTCCGGTGAAAGCTATGTCTGTGCTGTGATGAGAAGATGGAGAGAAATGAAAATAATATCTCTTTTATTTTCACGTTTCTAGTTTATTCCCAGTTTCTTCGACAAACCCCTCCAAACAACAGTTTATTCTGGAATATCTGAGAAAAAAGAAAGAAAAACAAGAACCTGTTTCATAAAGTCACATTAAATCATGAACTTGGAACTTTTACGTAAGGATTATATTCTTCGAAACAAAACATTTCTTTCTCTTGATGTTTTTTTCAAATTCATGTTTTATTCTTTCTTTTTACTGTTTCCTTTATTATTATTGTTATTATTATTATTATTATTATTATTATTATTATTATTAAGAATGATGGTAATCTAGTTTTATATAGTTTTATTTTGATTTTATTTCCCTCCTCCTGTTTTCGAAATAGTCTGTGTCGAAGGTTGTTCATCACCAAATATAATGTAGGGATAGATATGCAAACGCATTTACTGCTCTCTGGAAGATGAATCCTCTATATAGATAGATAGTGTGTCGTGTTGTTATTTAGCCCAGAGTATATCTGGTTAATGTTTCGTCTATCAACGAAATATTGCCTAAGTCGGATTAAAATCAATCCAAACAATAACTACTGCATCTTTTTAGGGCTATTTAGAACTACGTTACCCAAAGTGTCCTTCCTTGTTTACGTTAATGGTGTGTGATTTGAGCTATTTTGCTACTATGTCTGGTAGTTCTAGCGTAGAATGTTACTGTTGTTGATTGTAATGGGAAGTTATATTTCTTTATAGTTAGTCCCCATTGTTTATTTCTGCTGAACATCGCATCAAACATGACAAGTGTTGTTTAAATCAATCTATCAATTTGTGTTGTTTGATTACCAGATATATTTGCACGATTGTGTAAGCGTGTCACACATATACACACGTTCGCAGCTCCTTTATTTAATGTTATATATCGTAAAACCGTGTTCCACTATACGCATTTCTGGTAATCAAAATATGTATAGAAAGCAGCTATGGACCAACAGCTAAGAATTTCAAACTATTGTCTTTGTAATATTGGCACCACTGTTCTCACTAAAAGTTGTCTTTAAAACACTCACATTTATGTGTGTGTCCATTTACTATCGTCATAGGTTTGGTAACACGAGCCAAATATGCAGATTCGAATCTAGACAAAGCCATTTGACTTCTCTATTTCTACAGTTTAAAATTTTATTAATTTTTGTTCCAGACATAGTGTCTGTGACTACATTTCACTATATGTCATTTAAGACAGTAGGGTATAATTTGAGGGACATTTAGCTGCTACATCTGGCAAATCGTGCAACTTCAAGGGTCCTTCTTTGGCCCGTATGTCTAGGAGTACGTTTCGTCTGGAGTGTGTTTAAGCCGTTCTAGGAGGGAAACTGCCTCAATGATTCGAAGAATTAAGTATTTGTTGTCCACAACATAACAAAATTAAGAATAATTTCATAAAAGAGTCCAAAAATAAAACTAAGAGTAGTCTGTCATTTAAGTTAATCTATTTTATTATTATTCCAACTTGGAATCACGATCCTAATGAGTTCTTACGAGACATATTATTTTCACAAGGGGGGGTTACTCTACCATATTGTTGATGTTCAATACTAAATAGAAATCTCGTTATTATGCTCATTATATTCAACCAAAGAACTTGTGAAGTACACAACTAAAATGGATTTCATGCAGGGTCTTTCTTTATCATCTCCTGTCTTTGTTAAATATGAATTACGTGTGACCTAGTGATAACGATGTTCAGCTAGGTTCAATTCCTCGACCAGGCAACACATTGTCTCCTTGAGTTGAAGCATTCCTTTTCACGTTATTCAGTCTACTCAGCCATAAATGAGTACCAACTGAGTACAGATACAGCTCTTCCTCTCTCTCGCTGGCAAAAAGAATTACACTCTAGATATTTTGCTTGGCCAAGAGTGGGAAGGCCTAGAGTGTGTCCTATATCTGCTTACGACTACAGACGCACCTAAAACAATTAGCAAAAACATGGTACATGTTTTTATACTTTTTGAATTGTACATTTATTCACGAATGCTGGATGGCTGTACTGTACTTTAGGTATTTTCATCATTCACATCTCATCGGTTGAAATAATTGAAGATGTGACTGACACCAGTAGTTGCACGCACTAAGAGGTGAACCCTGGAATTCTACCTCTTCCAGACAGGCTTGTTATACAACGTTTATATTGTCATTGTTGTCTAGCCTTTGGTCAACCCTTATTGAGCATACCTATGAGCAAAGATTCTCCAACCATTACCTTGTTTTTTTAGTATCTAAGGTCTATATTGCAATTTTTTACATCTTTCTTTCAGACATGACTTGAGGGAGATTTTGCTGCTATTTCTAGCAGGTTAAATGACTCTGTAAAGACTTCCTTGTTAGCTTAAATATCTTGTGTTGTCCACATATTCCTACCTTAAAGTCTCTTTAACATTCACATCACCTGATCTGTGAGTGTGCACAATACCCTCAATATCTTTGCTTCTTAAACTTATGCAACAGTATCATTCACATATATCAGTGGGTTTCTTAAGGTCAACTTTTAGTTACTTGCAAGCACTTCTAGACTTCATCACTAATTCAGTTCTCAACCAAATTGAATGCAGTTTTTTTCTTAGCATTGATGGTCCAGTCTTCAACTACATTGTAAGATAAAATAATTGAAATTTGGTTCATTAAAACAGAAAGGTCAAAGATGGGAGAGTAAGACAAAAAATTGACATTAAATCAAAATATCTCAGTTATTTTAAAAGAAAAATATAGAATGTGTTCATTGAGAAGAATCTTTTAGTGTAAATCTCATTACAAAGTATTAGCTACAAAATAAAAGTGTGGCTTTAAGTGGAAAAAAATGGTAAGTAACCCCCAAAAAGCTATTGTAAAAGAAAACTCTACAATAACTGTGTTCAAATGAAAGAGCCCTAATCGTCAAAAATTATCTACAAAAAAGGGGCTTTAAGTGACAAAGTGATCGTTTTAACAAATCAAAATATTTTTGTCATTTTAAAATATCTAGTGTAATAAAAGACAGTATCTGATGTCATGGGCTGCTTAGCTTAATGTTACAGAGCACTTAACAGCAGTTTGAGATATACAGTGTTCAATTCTCTCTAGTTGCCTGCTAGCTACTTTTTTCTCATTTTCTAAGGGTAATTAGCCAATCTTCAAAGCAGTTTTCACTGCTCTTTTGCATTTGAGATTTCCTTTATTTTTTTGTAAAATACTGTTTCACTTGGCCCTTCAAAGTCATTCTTAAGGTCAAATTTTAGTCACTTGCAAGCTCTTCTAGGCTTCATCACTAATTCAGTTCTCAACCAAATTGAATGCTATATCTTTATCATTCACCCATGTGAGCATTTCTAGACTTCGATTCTCTATAGTAGCTTGCTGGCTACTTTTTGTTTTTCTATTTTCTAAGAGTATTTAGCTGCTCTTAGTAGCTGTTTTCACAGCTACTCTGCATTCGAGATTTACTTCAGAATTTCATGACGAAAACTCTTGTCAAAAAATATCAGCTAAAAAGACAGATTTGTGTGGCTTTAAGTGATGAAAAAAAGGTGATAATTTTAAAATATCAAAATATTTTTGTCTTTTTAAGAGAAAATTGCTATTTGAACTCCAATGAAAGAGTTCATCAAGATGAATATTTAAAAGAAAACCCCATCAAAAAATATTAAGCATAAAATAAAGTTATGATTTTTTTGTAATTTCATATTGTATTCCGTTTATGTGCATATTAGAAGGAAAAAATTAATTAGTGGTAAGTAGCTTGCTTACGAACCACATGGTACCGGGTTCAGTCCCACTGCATGGCACCTTGGGTAAGTGTCTTCTACTATAGCCTCGGGTCGACCAAAGCCTTGTGAGTGGATTTGGTAGACGCAAACTGAAAGAAGCCCGTCGTATATATATATATATATATATATGTGTGTGTGTATATATTTATGTGTCTGTGTTTGTAACCCCCAACATCGCTTGACAACTGATGCTGGTGTGTTTACGTACCCGTAACTTAGCGGTTCGGCAAAAGAGACCGATAGAATAAGTACTGGGCTTACAAAGAATAAGTCCTGGGGTCGATTAGCTCAACTAAAGGCAGTGCTCCAGCAAGGTCACAGTCAAATGACTGAAACAAGTAAAAGAGTAAATTAGAATATGACATTATTTTATAGTGAAAATGGTTTAAAAATAAATTTATTTGTAACAAGTGCATACTTGTTACAAATTAATCCGTTGTTATTTTTAAGTGCAAATAAAATTTTAAAGTTTGAACAAAATCTGTATTTGAAAGGTATTTACAATAGTATAATTTTTTTCGGTTATTTTAAAATGTTTAGTGTAATAAAAGACAGTATCTGATGTCATGGGCCGCTTAGCTTAATGGTACAGAGCACTTAACAGGAGTTTGAGATATACAGTGTTCAATTCTCTCTAGATGTGTTGTGTGGGATAAAAAGAGGTCTAAAATGAAAAATGTGAGTTGGCAGAAGCGTTAGCACGTCGGGCGAAATGCTTGGCGGTATTTCATCTGCCGCTACGTTCTGAGTTCAAATTCCGCCGAGGTCGACTTTGCCTTTCATCCTTTCGGGGTCGATAAATTAAGCACCAGTTATGCACTGGGGGTCGATGTAATCGACTTAATCCCTTTGTCTGTCCTTGTTTGGCCCCTTGTGGGCAATAAAGAAATAAGAATCTTAGAATATTCTTAAGTATTGCACCTGGAAAAGTACAGAACAAGAAGGGGAAAAATGCACTGTTCCAACTGTTTTTGTGAACCCTTAGTAGTAAATAAAATATTATTATTAAATTTCCTGAATTTCTTTTTTCTTTCTTTTTCAGAATCATTTGGACAAAATCACCCTGAGGTAATGTTTTCTATACTTAATAACAATCCATTTTCCAGCATCCTTCTTCTTAGTATTATGATCCAGATATGAGCTGAAACTTCTGACGTTGTAACTTTGGCAGGTTTCCATTAACTACTGATATTAAAATATCAGGAGTTTACTGTAAACAGAATTGCAATTAGAGTTGTATCGTCAAAGGATCATTAGCCCAATAATGATATTTGTATTTACATTCAGTATTGGATCTGTTTCCTTATCCACTGATGGAATCCTGAATCAACCAGAGATGTGAAAATTTCTGGGATCTAAACTTAAAGATTTGTAATTGAACACTTATATGTTTTAAACCATGTTAAAATATAGTCTTTATTTACTTAGTTCAACACTTATTACCAAATATTAACGTAGAATAATAAATCCTTAGTTATGTGTAATTTTGATTCTCCATCACTTGTTTGGAAAAATATATTAGTAAATATGTTACTTTTACAATGTGTCTTGACTGCGAATGTAACTCTAAGTAAAAACTCAAAATGATTTGGGTCAAAACACCCCTTGGGTAGAAAAGAAGGTGAAAACCACCCAAGGAACTTAAACTGTGTATCTTCTATAAACTATATGGTTAGTCAGTTACTTTGATGTGTATGATGACCAGATTATGGTAGATGCATAGTTTAAATTCCATGGCTGGTTTTCCACCTTTTTTGCTACCTTGGGTTTTTAACCCAATCTTCTTCCATTCATCTATGTAATATGAGGGGTAACCATAAATCTCCTCTTTTGCTTAATGTGACCACCCTATCTCCTATCAACCCTCTCAGTCAAGGGTTTTTTTCAGTCTTCAAGCTAAAAGACAACCCTGTTAGTACTGGTGTTATGAAAATAGCACCCAGTTCACTCTGTAAAGTGGTTGGCATTATAAGAAACCATGTCTAAACTGGAACACTGGAGTAAGAAGACTTGGTCAAAACATCCAACCCATTCTAGCATAGAAAGTGGACATAAATTGATAATGTGTCATGAGCTATTACTTATAGCTGCTTTCACATTTAAGAAAGATGGTAAAATAGTTATTGTTGTGTTTTTTAGTTCTTTATACATATATATATATATAAACCTTACAATTTTAAATCGTTAGTCTGCTTGCTGTCAACAGCTCTAAGATATAATGATATCTGAATGTTGATGAATTATTGTGATTTGAGTGTTTTAATAATGAAGACTCATTTCTTATAACATTGTCAGATTGGCTGCCTGCCTTCCAGTCTCTGTTGATTTTTTTTATTTGATTGTTCAGCAGAAATGGATTTACCTGACTTGTTGCAGACTGAGTAATTAAACAGGTCATAAGATTGTCATTGTTATTTTTGATAATAATTGAGTCTTGCTTTTTTCAGGAGTTTGATGGTGCTTTGGATTGCGTGAGCATCGCTGTAACATGTGTGTTCAACCGGCAAGGAACCATTTTGGCCGTTGGTTGCAACGATGGCCGCATTGTTTTGTGGGACTTCTTGACGAGAGGAATAGCTAAGGTTATCAATGCTCACGTTCATCCTGTCTGTTCATTGAGGTGAGTTGTACACATATCATCTCTGTTAACCAACATGTTTCACCTTGTATTCAATGAGGCCAGTTTTACCTCTATCATCTTTGTTCACCAGTTAGCTAACTATCACAATTTCATTGCCAACCTATTTAACTACCTGTCTTTTCAAATTCTTTGATCTGTTGCTTTTTTCTATTTTCCCCCCAACTCACTATCCACTTTCCTGTTTCCAAACTAGAAATTTTGTGATTTCTTCCTCCTGCTTGGACCCTATTATCCTTTGGTTGCTTCACTATGTCTAAAACTCTAATTATTTTAATGTTGCTGTTAAAGCTGTGAGTTTTCCTGTCTCCAGGCCTAAAAACTTAACAATAACTCTCAACTTTTTTTTGCCAATTCTTTCAACTGCTAATCATCATCACTAATTCTTTCACTTTTTTGTCTCTCTTTTCTCATATTCTTGTATCACTTCTTGGCTTAACCTCCCCCACTGCCCACTGCTTACTACTTTAGTAAATATGGCTTGTGAAATCCATTATATAACATCTGAATTAGCTAGGGATTAGCTGTATTTTCATTTATTTTATAATTAGTGTTCACCGTATTTCTGAAGGTGTTTGTAACTTGGCACAGAACAAATATCACTAGTAGTTTTGTGGTTACTGGTCATGCCTAAAATAACAGCCCCTCTTCTTTGAATCACACTCTACTGTCAAGGAAAGACACATAAGATAACGTAATTCTGCAAACTCCTCAGATGAGATGACCATGGCTTCAGTGTCTTTGATCCTTATGTCTGCTTACTCAACATTGACCTCAGGCTAAACAAACACACATTGTGTGAATATACTGTTAAAGTTATGATGAAGGTGTATATCATTTATTTCTGAATACTGCTATGGTGAATGTGCTAACGTCTGATAAGTAGAAGAATTTCCTCTCTGGAATTATTATAAGGTGGTGAACTGAGAGAACCATTACTGTGTCAGGCAAAATACTTAGTGGCATTTCTTCTAGCTTTTTACATTTTGAGTTCATATTCCACTGAGGTTGACTTTGCCTTTCGTCCTTTTGGGAGTTGATAAAATAAATACCAGTTGAACCTTGGGATCAGTGTAATAGATTTGCTCCTTCCCCTCAAAATTTCGGGCCTTGTGCCTGTATTAGAAAAGATTATTATTACCTTCTTCTAACTGTCTTTATCGGATTATTTCCAAACTGTTTATAGTTAGCTAACATTGATCATCGGTGACAGTTGTGTATGAATGTCCTCTTTGTCCAAAAGACATGTTCATTTTTGCCACAGAGGTGAATTGTACAATTCTCCTCATTAACCCCACCTGTTTTATAAACCATTTTCCATTCTCTCACAGATTGTCTTGTATTCAATAAGAGCAGACCTGAACAGGTTCTCTTATTATTGCCATTATTTCTTTCCATCACAAACATTACCATTTGTTCACTAATCTGTTTAAACTGAGGTGAGTAATCCAACTGTCTCTCTCTCTCTCCTCTCTCTCACACATTTTAAAAAATTATCTCTAATAACACTTAATACTAACCCACCAGAGATATACTGATGGTATGATTTACACTCAGTACAGCAAGATCATGAAGTCCCTATTATATGTGTGGCCTATTTGTAGTTAGGTGAACTGAGTATTAATTTGTTCATGATTATAACTATCTTTCTACTGATATTCAAGTAATTTGGAAAATAACCAAGAATTTAAATGGATTCAATAAAATAACTTTTATATTCTTACGTTAGTGCTTAGTATATAACTTTCTAATGTAAAAAATATGATGGAAGATATTAAGATTAAATAGAAACATTTTTAAAGGTATCAGCAGCAAAAGTGGAGTTAGCTGGGCTGCTATGTTTGATGGTCACAGTGTGATGTTAAATGTGTTTTGTACACAGTGTAGTGTTAAGTATGTTTGATAGATATAGTGAAATATTGATTGCAGCAATAAATTTAGTGGGCTCAGCAACAAGTTCAGTGACAAACTTAACATGGAATTAGGGAGCTATCAAGGTATTGCTCTCTACTTCTTTTATATAGAAGGCATAGTTCTTATAGCAGATATGGAGAATAAATTACAGATATGGAAAATGAATTTAATAAAGACTAAAGTTTTAGTAAATAAGAAAGAAAGGGCTCTACTGCTGTCAGGGACATAGCTTTACTTGATATGCAGAAAAAGAGTTGATAGAAATTCAAAACAGTGTAAACAGTTGACACACAAGGTTTAGTGAGATCACAAGTTTGGTTAACTGAAGATGATCGATTTCATATGCAGCAGGTGTGTATGGGCAATAAACACTAAGTGCACTTGCAAAATAGATTCTCTCAAATGCCTGGAGTGTTCTCTAGCACTAGCTGATAGGTTTATTTTTACCTAAGTGACCAAATTTGTTATGGTGGATCATGTTCTTAAAGCATAGGAACCAGAATAAGAATGGGTTTGAAAATGTTTAGCAAGCTATTACCTTTACTAGCAAGCAACAAAGGCTTCTCCCTCAGAGTAAAGAGTAGATTATATGCATGTTTGCATGTGAAGTATAATTCTGTATGGCTGAAAGAAGCTCATTGTGTGTACATATATATAGGCAAATTCATGTACAAACAAAAAAAAAATAAAACAGGAAAAGACATCAACAGAAGTCAATTGGACATACACAGTGAATATATTAGACTAATGCTCTGTGAAAGTTTTAGATGGAAATGTAGGGGTAGAAATGACGTTTCAAGCATGGCTCTTTGTCAGGTAGAGGAAAAATTGCAAGGAAGAAGAAAGGAAGGAGCAGATAGTCCAGAGAAAAGCATTTGTGTCTTTAAATGACCAAGAAATAACTGACTGGAAGTTGGAGAAAAATAAAGAATGTGGTTTTTGTAGGCAGGAGAGTACAAAAATGGTTATTGTGTGTGTGTGTGTGTGTAGTGCACATGTATATATATATATATATATATATGTTTTCATGTGTGTAGGTTGCAAGTTGCATGTTTGTATATAAGGGAGTGCAGTATGGAATAGTTTTATGTGTGTTAATGTGAGTGTGTGAGGGTTGAACTAACAGATTAGTAGCAGTAGTGGGATCGGGAGGCCAGGTGATGTGTGTGTGTTCATGTATGTGAGAAGTTTCTGTACATGCTTATTATATGTAAACGTGCTGGAGATATGCATGTTGTGTGTGTTGGAAAGAGTGTAAGCTATGTATGTAAATGTGTGAAAGTGTGTGGAAGATAAGTGGAGAGAGAAAAGAAAGGAGAATGAGATTTGGTGAGAGAGTTGGAAGTGTGTGTGTACTTCCTCATCTTGATGTCACTTGATAATTGTAAACAAGTGTCACCATCATAAATGTGGTGTTATTCATTACCAACCTTCATGGAAATCTGTCCAATCATAGAGAAATATTACCTTGCTACTTTACTTGGAAATGGAAGAGGGTTGACAAGATGGGTATTTGGCTGTAAAAAATCTGCCTCAACAAATTTTGTCTGAATCATGCAGGCATGGAAAAGTAAACATTAAAGCAAGATCATCATCATCATCATCACACAGTCATTACTTTTATGTCTACTTTTTTATTCTTGCATGGTTTGGACAGGACTTCTCGAATACAGAATCTCACCATTTCTTGTAATTCTTTACCATATTTTTGGTGAGGTTTAGCTCCTTGAGATTAACTTTCACCACTTCATCTCATGTCTTCCTCTTCTGCAGACTCCTCCATTCAGACCATTTGGATCACTTGGTTCTTCTATACCAGTGCTGTACCCTTTTCTTTTGCACAATATTTCTGATTGTTCTTATTCAATTTTTTTCTCTCAGTTCATTTGTGCTCTTTCTTTCAACCACACTAACATTACAGAGTCAGCACAGCTCGCTTGCTTCATTTCTTTATTGCATTTGCACACACTCTATATGCAGTGCCCATCTTGCACTTTTCAATATTGTATGGGCATCTTACAATCTGCCTGGCACTTGGAGAGAAATTTCTCTTGCATTTCCAACAGAAGTAATAGCATACACCGTCTTACTCCTTTGATAATTGAGTCACTTAGGGAACAGAAGTTATCAGCTACTTTTAGGGATCATTCCAAGCATTTGAAAGAATTAATTTCATGGGGACTCCTAATGCTCACTAATCTTGTGTAACAGCTACATAACAAGTCTGTGACCTAACTGGATCTTTTGTGCACCCATCTTTTACATTTGGTACACTTTACAGTGATCATGACAACCTCTGTAGTGGCAGCAGAGTTTTGATGTTTGTTTTCCTGTTAACTACAGTAAGCTTACTCTGAGACCTCTTTGCTTCTGTGTTTGAAGATGAGAGCTAAATCATCAGCATACATGTGTCTTAAACTACTTTGGTTTAACCTGGAGAACTATAACAAACAAGAGAGGTTGGGGCTGAGAACTGAGTCCTGATGAACACTTAACCTGCTCATCTATGTACACGCACATACTAACTAAACTATCTAGCATTGCACAGATTCATAAATAACTTAAGTGGAAGAAACTGAAACAATTACTTCATGGAATCGTTAAAACAGACACATATTCCTGTTTAGAACACACACAAGAATGCTATTGTACTGATTTTTGTGTTATTTCATAATAGTATTTACATAGTATAACATGTTGAAGTCTTTGCACAACCTGGTTGCTAACATTTGTAGAACTGCATCAGTGACCAGCATGAGATGAAAGACTTTTAAACTTTACAGTGGCTATCTGGTTATAACCACATGGTTTCAGGCTCAGTCCTGCTGCAAAGCACCTTGAGTAAGTGTCTTCTACTGTAGTTTCAGGCTGACCAATGACTTGTGAGTGAATTTGTTTGAGAGAAATGCTGGAAGCCTGTCATATGTATACATGTGTTTCTGTTTGCTTCCACCACTGCACTACTTAACAACTGGTGTTGGTTTGTTCATATCCCTATAACTTAGCAGTTCAGCATAAAAGACTGATAGAATAAGCACCAGGTTTAAAAATAATTACTGTTTATCATTTTGTTAACTAAACCCTTGAAGGCATTGCCCCAGCATGTCACAGTCCAATGATTGAAACAAGTAAAATGAAAAGTCAGTATAATGATGTATATATGTATGTGTGTGTGTGTGTGTGTGTGTGTGCATGTTATAAACAGTTGCCAGGATGCAATTGTTTTCCATATATCATTAGTATGACCATTGTTTTAATGTCTACTTCTCCATGCTGGTATGGGTTAGCTGAAACCAGATTTTTCTATGGTTTAATGCTCTTCTTGTTGTCAACCCTCACCTGTTTCCAAGTGATGTAATATTTCCCTTAGTCCTCTAGCTAACAAACTCTGCATTGGCTGCACATCCTTTTGCAGAATATTGTAAACAAGTGCTGCTATTTGCATGGCAGTGACTTACCAGAGAAGAGGACAACACACACACACACATGCACATTTACACAATAAGCTTCAGGATTCCATTTACCAAATTTCACTTGAGGAGATATTGGTCAACCTGCAGCTATAGTAGAAGATACCAACTGGCAATGTCCAATGTAGTGGAAACCCTAAGCCACTTGGTTCTGAAGCAAACAACTTAACCGTATGTGTGTGTTTATATATATATGTATACTCACACACAAACGAGTGTGTGTGTATATTGTCATTTTATCATTTTACATCCACTTTATGCTGACATGGGTTGGGTGAGTCATTACAGTCCAGGTCACTTCTCATTAGGAGCCACAACTGTCATAGACTAGTACTTGTGTTTAATTTTGGCTTCATTTCTATGATTAGATGCCCTTCTTATCACCAACCACTTTACAGAGTGTACTGGATGCACTTTGTACCACCATGAGAAACTATACACATCTGTTCAAATCAAATGACTCACTTTGTTGCTGTTCAATTTCCTGCTGTGTGTGATCCTACAAGCAAGAAAAGGACATGTAATACACATATATTCACATGAGTATATATGGTCCTATCTTTGTCTATCAGTGACAACATTTTCAAATGTATCTTTTTAACTTGAGTTTCCTGAGTCAGCTTTACACAATTGAATTAAGTCCTCTACAGAATTGTGTGACTATTTGGCTTCATTATTTCAACTTGTATCTCTGAATTATTGTGTGTGCTTATATAGGCCACACACATACCTATTGTTAGGGATGACATAGAACAAATGAACATAATGTGAGGGTTGACAAAATATTTCCAAAAATAGTTCTTTGAATTCCCTGCTGTGGCATCTCCATTAACTTTTGGTTATGTAAGAAGTGTATTTCTATATGTCTTTATTTTGAGTGTTTGATTTCTGCAGTGTAAACAGGAATGGCCACAAGTTACTTAGTGCTGCCACAGACAACACCGTTTCAATCTGGGATGTACAGAGTGGAGAATGTGATCGAACATACCGCTTTCCATCTCCTATATTAAAAGTACAGTTTCATCCTAGAAATAGGTAAGTAAAGCTCTCTATAGACATTTCTATATATTGTATTATTATTGAGAGAGCAATGCATGCCATCAAAGTGACACTAGGGTACAAATATACAAAGCCCATTATACCCACCATGACTACCCATCTGATAAGAGTACACCAGGCATGTGCATCACAACCATATGTGATTGGCTTGGTGACCTCTTATCAAGCTAAACAGTGCATGACCTTACAGAGGTGGGGGGGGGAATCATCTAGAATTTTCCTCAGATTGAGTAGCCCATCCCACTCAAAAGGTCCCCCGAAGAAGGTTTGTTTAAGACTGATGAATGAAACAGCCATGTTTCCAGAGGTGAATTATTCAGACACCCCAAAATTCCTCTCAGCAAATGGCTATGATGCTCCTCCACTACTCCTACTCATAATCAGAGATGCACATATTGTCAGCCACTAATACAGATGCTCAACTGGTTATGGTCAAACAACTAACATGATTATTATTATTTATTGTTAATAATAATAATAATTTATTCTTTTATTGGCCATAAAGGCTAATATAAATTATACATAAAAGACAACACAAAACAATACATTTGTGTAAACATTAAATAACAATATAAAGGTAACAAGTAAAACTCCCAATAGGAGGAGGTGCTTTAAAGGTTACTCGTGGAAAAACCCACAAAAGCAATGGGTGCCTGATCAACTGGGCAAGAGCCCTTCTTTTATTCCATTTACAGGTGTATTCTCAGAATTGGTCCATTCATACTGGCCATTTTTCCAACATTCACCCACCTTTCAACAAATTTGCTAGAAGACAATACTATCCTTTTCAAGTGAAACTTGAAAATGTTGATGAGGGTTTGGCCAAAGTGTCTGACTTTAGCCCTTTCAAACGAGTTCACCATACTACCACTTTTGCGACAGCCACCAGACAAATAAAAATTGCCTGTCCCTCCAGGTTAAAGGAGGCTGACGGGACAATCTTCACTATGGATTCAGCTGATAGCCAGATCTGTCCTACAATCAACAACAGCTGTTCGACATAAACCCATAGTCAGCAATGCTTAGGCATTGGACAAGTGCAGAATGCTTTCATTGCTCTGAGTGCACCTCAGGCCGGCCCAGCTGACAGCACTTCCATACTTGTAAAGTCTATCCTGAATGGGCAGTGCCCCTCAGTACAACTGCCAGGCAAGGGATTTCTGGAAGTTATCCATAGGCCCCAGCCCAAAAGTTCTCCAAAACAGACCAGTAAGTTGATCCTCATTGAAACCTAGAGTTTCCCTAGGAACATCATTGCACTTTTCCTCCACCAACCCTCTATAAAACACTAGAGTGGAACTACTACCGATCGCATTGCCCGACTGGTAGAGGGCTGTGTGTGCTTGACGGCACTTAAGGTGCTAAGCACCCCTCTTTGGTCTACGCCTAATCCAGGATTGCAGCTCAGTTAAAGAGACGAGCTGTGGAAGAGTGTGTCTGACAAATGGCAACCACACCTGCTCACTATCAAGGAAAGGCTGGAGATGCCGTAGCCTGAGTGCATGTCTGTGCATCAGCAACCACAGCATGCCCAGCCCTTCGTTCAGCAGGAGTACCCCTCATTGAGTAATTATTATTTCCAAGGATCTGCTAGCTAGGAAACGTAATATTTGCACTAGTCTGCATTGGAAGAGAAACCACTAAAATCTAAAACAGACACATTCTATGATTTATATATTTGGTTTCTATTTTCTTATTCCTCTATATTGCAGGGATTTGTTATCTCAATTCCAGTGAGATGAAATTTTGAATTAACTTTGGTGATTTATGTAAATATTTAATATTCATGATTCCAACACTTAAAATATCCCACATGAAATTTATGGTTCCAACATTGAAAGTAATGGAGATCTATTTTAAGAGAAGCTATTTTGTTATCCTCTTTTTATCACTGTTGTTGGTAATTATAAAATTACCAAGTCGAACATTTTCTGAGAAATATCCTCATAATTAGTCATCTAAAATCTATTTACTGCCCAAACTCCTAGTAAAAATCAAGTTGTCTCCCCTATTGGCACCTTGTCGTAATTTCGTGTTATTGGCAGTGCAGTGTTGGGTTTAATGGTTTAAGATTCAGATTATTGTTGGTTTATTACTAATGGTTGTTCTTTATTGCAGTGATGTCTTTATAGTGTGTCCTCTGAAACATGCTGTTGTTAAAATGGATTTTAATTCACATTCTATTGTGCCACTCGATGATGAGGTATGTTATCTTCAACCTATCAGTGTTGTTGATCAATCGTTCTTATTCTACAAATTTAGTTATAAACTCAGTAATTACTGTTTTTACTAATGTTGCATCCCTAAATTTAGTGTTAAATCTTGAAACAAATTTTTTCCCTTCATAATTTCTGCTTTGCTCCATGCATAAGTCATGTCCCAGTCAAGTATAAATGAGTGTGGTTTTTATGCAATAGTATGTTGATCCCTGAGTATATGTAAATTTGGTTCAGGCATGGCTGGTTAAGAAGTTCATTTTGCAGCCACATGGTTTCAGGTTCACTTCCACTACACAGCTCCCTTGAACTAGTATCTTCCTTAATATAGGACAGAACTGACCAATACTTTGTGAGCAAATTTGGTGAATAGAAATGGAAGGAAGCCTATTGTGTGTGGGTGTTTGGATGGGTGAGCAAACGCATCATCATTATCATTCAACGTCCGTCTTTGATGCTGGGACAGTACCACAAGTACCATGGCTGGGACAGTACCACAAGTACCATGGCTGGGACAGTACCACAAGAGCCAGTCAGGCCGAAGCCTGCACCAGACTTCTGTGACTGTTTTGGCAGGATTTTTACAGCTGGATGCCCTTCCTAACACCAACCACTCAGCAAAGTGGACTTAGTGCTTTTTATATGGCGCAAGTACAGGCGAGGTCAGTTTTGGTAAGGTTTCTACAGCTGGATGCCCGTCTGAACACCAACCACTTAACAGTGTGGACTGGGTGCTTTTAAGACAAATACCTTTTAAGAGGGGAGGAGGCATTGGAGAAGGTGATGCTGAAAAGGTTATAGTGAGACAGATACAGGTGTCTTACTGTAGAGGAAGTACAAGGTACTCAGTTGGAGAGAGAAAGATCAGGAATGAAGATAGAAACAGGTGTGCTACTGCAAAGAAAATACACAGTTGCCCAACCTGAGGGAAGTGCAGGAGAAAGAGAGAGAGAGAGTGGGAGACCGCAGGATGGAGATGGTGGCAAAATGCCAGGCATACTCACAAGGGATAGAGATCAGAGTATAACTGAGATGGTTGAGGAAAGGAAGAGAGAGATATAGATAGTGGCAAGTGCCAGGGCATACCCTTGAGGTTCAAATGCCATAATTTAAGTGATGGATATTGCGAAGGGAGTGCAAGTAAGTGGCAAAAGATCTGGGTATATATAGAGTGGGAGGGGCTACTAGATAGCAATGATACAGAGGAACAGGGGTGTGAGGACAGGATTGGGGAGTGAGGGCTAGAGGAGTGAATGAAGAGGAAATGTGAGAAAGAGAAGAGATGTAGATTGGTTTGTTGGGGTAGAGTGAAAGAAAAGTTTTCTTGTTACGTGTGGATGGAACACTCAGGTTGGGGGTAAGCAGATGGCAATAGTAGAGTGAGACAAGGCATATGGGTTGAACGCACAGGTCGGGGCAAGCAGAGAGCAATGATACAGTGGCACTAGGCTGAGAGGACAAGATTGGGGAGTGGGAGGCAATCATAGTACATGAAGCGGAAATGTGAGGAAGAGAAGAGATGTAGCGATGTAGTTTGGTTTGTTGTGGTAAAGTGTGGGAGAAGTTTCCTTGTTAAGTGTGGGTGGGACACACAGTGCTTCTAGAACTCAGTTTCGCTGATGTGGGCGGGTCATCTCAAGAACTTCATATCACCAGACATCTTGCTCCATGGTCATTTCCTCTGTAAGGTTCAACTTTCTGAGATCAGTCCTCACTACTTCATCCCATGTCTTCCTGGGTCTCCCTTTTCCGCAGGTACCATCCACTTTCAGTGATCAGCACTTCTTTATGCAGCTGTCCTTATTCATATACATCACATGTCCAAACCAACGTAGTCTTCTCTCTTGCATGCTACATTTGATTCCTCTTATGCCCAACTTTTCTCTCATTTGCACTTTGTCATACATGTGCACTGATGTTGCACATCCAACGGAGCATACTACCTTCGTCTCTCTTCAGTCTATGCATATCTTAAGCATTCAGAGCCCATGTCTAACTACCATGGAGTATAGCTGTTTGTACACAAGCACCATATAGTCTACTTTTCATTCTGAGAGAGAGGCCTTTTGTTACCAGCAGAGGTAATAACTCTCTGAACTTCCTTCACCCAATTCTTATTCTAGAAATAATACTTTCAGAGTACCTTCCACCATTGCTAAGTTGGTCACCTAGGTAACAAAAACTATCTACAACCTCAAGAGAGCCTCCTGGGTATTTGAGAGAATCTAATTCCTGTGTGCTCTTAGTACTTACTGTTCCTGCACATCTATCACCTACAAAGACCACTCTATCTGTTAATCTACCTGTGATACCACTGCATCTCTTGTGTGTCCATAGTTGACACTGGGTGCAGTGAATGGAATTTCTTCTAGCTCCTTTATCTTCTTTCTTACTAACAACCACTTTTGTCTTAGCTAGGTTAACTTTAAGGCCCTTTGATTTCAGGTTTTGTTTCAATAACTGGAATTTCTTCTCCAATTCTGCTAAAGATTCTGCAATAAGAGCAAAGTCATCAGTATATAGTAGTTCCCACAGGCACCCAGTTTTGAATTCCTCTATTATGGCCTGGAGGACTATAATAAGAGTGGGCTGAGAACTTATCCCTGGTGAACCCCTACCTGAACGCTAAATTCCTCACTGTATTCATGGCCAACTCTCACCTTACTGACAGCACGCTGTACTTGGCTTGTACATCTCTAACAAGCCACTCCTCCACTCTTAACTTCCTTAGAGACCACCATATAACAGAGTGGGGAACTCCGTCAAAAGCTTTTTCCTGGTCATCAAAGGCTAAGTACAATGTTAAACATCATGGCCTTGCTTCAGTGGAATGGTGATGATCGAGCGAGATCGTTGCCGGTGCCCCTGGACTGGCTCTTGTGCGGGTGGCACATAGAAGACACCATTTCGAGCGTGGCCGTTTTCGTGCGGGTGACACGTAAAAGCACCCACTATACTCTCTGAGTGGTTGGCATCCGGTTTCACCAGTCCTCAGTCAAATCGTCCAACCCATGCTAGCATGGAAGGCGGACGTTAAACGATGATGATGATGATGATGATGTTGATGTAGACATTATGACTGGTTGCTCTGCACTTTTTAAGAGTGATTGAATATCAAAAATAAAAAATCTCTTAGGAAAATAGGTAAGAGTTGGCAATAGAAAAAGCCTCCTACTATAAAATCCTACCTCAGGCCATTTCTTGTCATTAGCTATGCTAGCATGGAAAATAGACATTATATGAATGAATGAATGAACAAATGAAATTAGGTCCCAGTTATAGCTGAGAAATTAAGGACCTGGTAAATAGATTAATCCAAGTCCTGTCATCATCATTTTAACACCTACTTTTCCATACTTGAATAGAGTGGACAGAATTTAGGGAGATAGATTTTCTAACGCCAGAAACCTATTCTGTTGCCAACCCATACTTGTTTTCAAGCAAGGTAATATCTCTTAATAGCGTGTCATGTTTTTTTAGCAGAACATAGGAAATGAATGACATTCAGTTACAATAATCCCATGAGGTCAAAACAAAAGACACAAACATACACTCACACACATACACATACATAAATATTTATTACAATGGGCTTCTTTCAGTTTCTGTCCACCAAATCCATTCATAAGGCTTTGGTTGGCCCTAGGCTCTAATAGAAGACACTTGACCAAGATACTGTGCAGTGGGACTGAATCAAAACCTGTGCATTTGGAAAGCAAACTTTTTAACTATACTGCCATGCCTATGCCTTATATGTATTATATTGTACCCTTTAAGAATGGTTTTGTTACTTGTTGTCTATTTAACTGACTGTAATCCTTTTTGACAGTATGTGAATCTGAAAATGTTGGATGTAATTTGTTGAGATGGTGTTTGATGCAAAATTATTGGGATTTATAGCATTGTGTAGTTTATTAACATCACCACCTACCACCACCACAATTATCATTAATGTTGTGATTATCACAATTACCATTGTAATCTCTTATTATTATCACAGCAGTAATTAATTATTGTTGTCTTGATGTGGTGGTGATGACTGTTCATCATCGTCATCATTCCACATCTCCCTATATTTCATTTCCTGGAGATTATTTCCAAAAGCATTTGGCCTTAGAAAATCTTTCTCAGTGAATTTTGTTTGACTCATACAAGCATGGAAGAAGTACATTCAACCATTGATGATAATGATTATAACTCTGTCTATTTAGGACCTTGATTTTTTAAGTTTGTCATGTGTGATTTAAAGGAGATTTGACTGCTAATCTCTCAGATCAAGCGTAGATGCTACCTGACTATTAGTAGTATATGAAAGTAGCTAGCTGTTACATGTCTCTAAATATATTCTAATTCCTCTGCAACATTTATTAATTCTTCCTCTTCTTTCTACATTTGTTGCCAACTCACTCTCTTTCTCTATTGCAGTCTGATCTAAACATTGTTGCATCTTTTGACAGACGAGGGAAACACATCTACACAGGAAATGCAAAGGGCAGGGTCAGTGATAAGATATTTAATAATGTCTTACTAAAAAAATTATTTTCTCTTACATATCTTTGATATTGTCTGTTTGTAAATTTATTTCTATTTGACATTCTATCATCACACACAACCTACACTTATCTATTCATCTAGTTTCCATGATTTACCAATTCAGTGGTTGTTTGTGGCTTGATGAAACTAGACCTGACCTGGGATTGTACATATTTTGTCGTGAGAGAGAATATTGAGAGAATTAGAAATTATAGAAGGATTGGGGTGTCTTTTGTTGAAACTCTTTACATAGTGTGTGTGTTGCATTTGAAAAGATGTTCTAAATTTTTGATAAATTATAATGTTACCCGCCCTCCTCCTTACAACAGTGTAAGTCTATCTTGTGATAAACAAAGCCAATTATTTGCCCTTCATTAATCAACGGTGTTTACCACCAACAGATTGTAAACTTATTGGCTTCATGGTAGGGTTGTAATGGCAGGTTGTGTCCTATCATCTAAGTTTTAAGTTAGATCACCTTAACCCTTTTATTGCCATATTTTTCTTGAAATACACTACTTTTGTTTCATTCAATTTTGAAACTTTGTCATTCTTAATGTTAATTTATGTTTAGAACATAAATTAACGTAAAGTTTTCATGGAAGGTTTTAATTTAGATCAGTTCAAAACCTGAAATTTGTAGAATAAAACCAGGAATGGTTTAAGGTGGGTTAGTATCAAAAGAGTTAAAACACTTCTGTAATATAAAAAAAATTTAATTTCCATGATTACTAACTGCCACATCTGGGCAATAATCTTTTGGTTGGTTTTTAATTATTTCTTTTTTCTTTCAGATTCTTGTCTTCACCATAGAAGACCTTGAGTTAGTAGCTTCATTCCGAGTGACAACAGGAACCTTGAACACAACTGCCATAAAATCAATTGAATTTGCTCGCCGTGGCGAGTAAGTCTTTTTATTCAACATTGAAATTTTTCTTAATCAGTTTGTTTTGAATGGAAAACATTCCAATCTATTTTATTTCTAAATTAATGTTTTTCTCTTTTGATTTTTGATTTCAATATTAAACATTTTCTGTTTTTAATAACTTAGTCAGCAGGGCAAGATCATTGTCCATGACATTTTCATAGAGTTTTAGTTTGCTACAACAAGCTAAGTATATGTGGAAGAGTCTGGTACAGTAAATTAAGGATTCATTTAGTTGTGCTACTGACTATGATAAACTTGGTCAGGTAGACTGGAATTAAGAGTCAGTAATAAATTATAGATCCTCCTAGACTGGTAGGAGGAAAGGATTCCAAAACTGGGGGAAGTAATCCTCAAATCTGAAACCTTTCCTGAAAGCTTTCATCAGAATGGTGTTTGCTAAAGGACCCTCGAGTACCAGGTTTTGTGGCACATTAACCCTACCAACCACATGTACAGTCCATCTGACAGATTTCCATCTACCTAGTTTCACTGACAGGCTTGGGGAGATTGTTTTTGGGTGCAGGCATTGTTGTCTGGTTCACTTCATAACTATTTGGTTTCAGTTTCAATACCACCATGGGAGAGTTTTGAAGAAAGCTTTGTAAGTTAAATTTGTTAGAAACTAGAGATGAGGGAGAACCATTCTTGTGGGTAGTAAGCTTTATCCATTACTCAGTGTAATACCACCACCACTACCTGGTCGTTGGGTACCCTCAGTAGAGTTTACCCAGTGTACCACCCTCATATGGTCCTTAGGTGCCTTTATCAGAGTGCAGTAAAGTTTCTGGTCTCAGGATAACTTCTTACCACTAGTTTTAGATGCCTTGTAAAATAGTTATGGCTACTATTCTTCTCTCTTTTAAGAAGAAGCAGAAATTGTAGTGCAGTGGGTTTGAACTTGGAGTCCCCCCCTTTTCTCCTGTCAGCGATACAGTACATCGTCTCTCGCACATCACACTTAACACTTTATTGTAATTATCTTCAGTACTGTCTCCTTGCCTTTTTCCTCCACCCACATCTCCAAACAGCTTAAAAATTGTTATGGCCACAGTTCCCACAGCTTCACATTAATAATTAATGTAAAAGTAAATTAAGAGAAGTTATCTTGAGATGTTTAATTAGTCTAAGAGTAATTATCTCCATGAGTACACCATAAGATAGAAATAACTATTAGTTGACTGATAATAATAATAGTAAATGTTTTGTTCATTCCTTGTTCCAAATATCTTTAAGTAGCAGGTGTATCCTCTTCCTATCTACAGTTGTTTCCTTGTCAATTCGGCTGATCGTATCATCCGTGTGTATGAAAGTGGAGAAGTTTTAGCTTGCGGTAAAGATGGTGAACCAGAACCTATACAGAAACTACAAGATCTTGTGAACAGGTTTGATCTGTTGTTAAACTATTTTATAACCATTGTATGTATAACCTTATCATCATCATCATCATTTGACATCTGTTTTCTATGCTGCCATAAGTTGGATGGTTTGACAGGAGCTGGTCAGTTGGAGAGCTGTCCAGATTCCAAATTGTCTGCTTTAAAGAGAGTGCTGGGTGCTCTTTTATGCATCACAGGCCCAGATGTGTTTATGCAGCACCAGCATGAGTGCATTTGACATAACACTGGCACCTGTAAAGAACAAACCTATATGAATGGATGGCAGCAATTTTACTTGGTTTGATGCTTCTTCTCAAGTACTGCAAATTGCCACCACTCCCAGTCCCTTGTCATTTCCTCAGTGAGGAAATATATATTATTTTATATGTAAGGTTAGATCTGTTGAATTCTGTTCATTATACTATTTTATATATTCTTCTTTTACTTCTGTCACATATACAGTGAAGTCTGTAATTCACTGATGAGGTCAAGTAAGGTTAAACACGGAGTTGTCTCCTATACTGCTAAAATGATAAAAATATTATTAGACATTGTCTTATTATTTTATTTCCACCACATAATTATTTTTTGTTTGTTTGTTTCAGTGACCTCTCCAATGAAAAGTGAACACAACTTAAGTATATCTAACATTGTTTTCTTCTTCTATATTGATTTTTGTTTTTAGAACTATGTGGAAGAAATGCTGTTTTTCTGGTGATGGCGAATACATTGTTGCTGGCTCTGCTCGCCAGCACTCTCTCTATATCTGGGAAAAGGGTGTTGGTAACTTAGTGAAGATTCTTCATGGTACAAAAGGAGAACTTCTCTTAGATGTTGTGGTAAGTCTATTTCTATTCATTTTTTCTCCTATTAAGCACTTATTTAGTCAAATTTAATAATAGTTTTGTTATTTACCATCTTTAAACAGTTCTTTTCTTATAAGAGTTTTTTAAAAATCATTTCATAGTTCTCCTTTATTATTTATTGAATCATCATCATTCTATAATGTCCGTTTTCCAAGCTGGCATGAATTGGAGCATCCAACAAGAGCCGGCAAGTCAGGACTGCACCAAGCTCCAATGTCTACTTTTGCATGGTTTCAACAGCTGGATACCCTTCCTAATACCAACCACTCTACAGAGTGCACTGGTGCTTTCTACATGGCACTGGCACTAGTAAGATTACCATGTGACTCACAAGACAAGACCTCTCAGCTGAAATGGGCTGAGTGGTATTGAGAGAGGTGGCTTTGTGCCAGGTGATGGGAAGTAAAGTATGATAGAGGGAGAGGAACAGGTGTCTTGCTGGAGGGAAGATACATGGTTACCTCAGCTGGAAATGAAAGAGGATGGTGGTAAAGAGATGACAGGGATACCTTCAACTTACAAGATATGTAAAAATCCAGTTTACTATGATTTGTAGCTGCTAGTGCTATAGTTATAAATTAGTGTTAACAGCTAACAGCCTCCTATAGAATGTTTTAATGCAGCTCTCAAACCTCACATTGCCTTTTCTCTTTATTATCATTATTATTAAGGTGGTGAGCTGGCAGAATCATAAGCACACCAGACAGAATGCTTAGTGGCATTTTTCCCAGTTTTTATTTGAGTACCATTTCTACTGAAATTAACTTTGCCTTTCATCCTTTTAGAGTCAATAAAATAAGTACCACTCATTAACTTAGGTCAGTGTAATCAAGTAGCCCCCCCGTCCCAAATTTCATGCTCTGTGCTTATAGTAGAAAGAATTATTATTATTGAGTGAGAGAGAGAGCAGCAGCAGCACATGCCATCAAAGTGATACAAATATACAAAGCCCATCATACCAATCATGTCTATTCATCTGATAAATGTACACTAGACACATGTCACAACCATATGTGTGATCTCATATCAAGATAAACAATGCATGACCTTGCATGTGGGGCCCAGTTAGAGTTTTCTTCAGATTGACTAGCCCATCCTGCTCAAAAGGTCTCTGAATAAGGGTTGTTCAAACCCTAAAGAATCCCTTTTTGGTGGGTGGGTGGGTGTTTTTTCTTTCTTTTTTTTTTTTTTGTAACAAACTTAGTTCTCAAAATAGATAAATAATGTGCACCATGTGAGAGTCAAATGACATTCAACTCAAACTTATAAGGCAAGTACTTAAGATGTCGACCTTGCAATTTTGAGGTTCTTATTCAATCTCACTGCACTGCACCTTCAGCTAGTGTGTTCTGTCAGAGGTAAGTGAAACTGGGGAGATGGAAACTGGAAGCTGATCTAATTTATTGTATATATTATATATATTTCAAACAACCAACTTGGTACCACTTTGTTACTGATTCCGCTTAGTTTAAAACTAGAAAAATTTTTGCTTTGTTTCCCTTCACAAAGGAAACAAACAACATTTTCTCATTAAATCTGAGATAGGGCAGTGCCTCATAAACATTTCATAACAACTTGAAAATAAGGATTTTTAAAATTTTGTTTAGCCAAGGTGAAGTGGATTGCTAACTTAAGGGAAAGTTAGTGCAATAATGTTTAGTTTAAAGGGACCTTAAAGTAATGGTTAAAAGAGGGTTGGTAACAATTTTACAGAAAATTTTTTATATAAATTTGTTTCACTAAATTCTTCTAAATTGTTGATTTGTTTAGAAATGAATTGGAAACACATTGCCATTGTATTTCGTTATGAATATTGTCAGATGGTTAATGTTTAATGCTTGTTGATTATGAATTAATTATACTTACAGTGGCATCCTGTACGTCCCATCATAGCTTCCATCTCAAGTGGAGTTGTGTCGGTGTGGGCCCAAAATCAAGTGGTAAGTAAATGTCAACGGTCACTGGAAAAATTCAGATCACCTAGAGGTCCATTATTTATATATGTATGTATGTATGTATCTAGGTGTTGTCATTGCTGTGTGGGTGAGAAGTTTTGCTTTTCAACCACATGGTTTGAAGTTCAATCCCACCATGTAGTACTTTGGCCAACTGTTTACTATAGGCCAAGGCCAACCAAAGCTTTGTAAAGAGATTGGTGTGTGTGCCTGCAACACTTTTGTACAAGCAATTTCAGCTATAAACATGTATCTATCTACACACAGTGTTGTCAGTTTCCTCTGCCAACAAATCACTTTATGCCTTTGAAGCTGTGAAAGGTAAGAGGTCCTCAGTTGAAAAACCAGAGTTAGCTTCAAGAAGGGCATCCAGGTGTAAAGCACTGTCTCAATTTATTCATCTAACCCATTGCAAACAAAATAAACAGACACAAAACAAACAAGTGGTCAAGTCAACAAAACTGCTGATAGACTACTTTAATAGCCAGTTCTATTAAGAATATTGAACTGGGAAGTAACTCATGGGCATCAATGGCATAAATTTAATTCAGGTAGATGCTGGTGTATGCAATGAATGCTTTCCTGTTGGTGTATGCAATGAATTCTGAATAAATTGAAATTTCCCTTCCTTTTAGTTCAAGAAAGAAAGCAAAAACCTAGCTGTAATGGTTAGTTACAAAGTAAAGGAAAAATAATTTTAAACTCTCATCAGAAATTAAATTTTTATGTTTAAAGAAAAATCTGATTTTTGTTGGCTAAGAGTGACTCTCTGGGCAAAATGTTTAGCGGCATTTCATTCATCTTCATATTTTGAGTTCAAATTCCGCCAGGGTTCACTTTGCCTTTCATCCTTTCAAGGTCAATAAAATAAGTACCAGTTGAACACTGCAGTCAATGTAATCAATTTACTACCTCCCTACAATTACTAGCCTTGTGCTTAAATTTAAAACTAATAATTATTGTTAAAATAAATGTTTCAGGAAAACTGGAGTGCATTTGCTCCGGATTTTAAGGAATTAGATGAAAATGTTGAATATGAGGAACGAGAATCTGAGTTTGACATTGAGGATGAAGATAAAGAGAAAGAAGAAACGAAAGGTAACTAACTCCTTATATCTTGTTGAACATTCTCTATGACAAAAACCCAATCTTGCATTCTATTACAGAAGAGAAATAAATGATAGAAGGGAATTAGTTTTCTCCCTTACATTGAAGTATGACTCTCTTCAAAAGGCTGAAGTTATCTAACATCACTCAGTAACACCTTTGTCAGCCACTCACCAGCTTTCAGTTTAAAGTTGTATAAGGCTGTGATAATTTTACAGTTAATTTGCATTTCTAATCTGGAACTCCCCTCTCGTTCGAAAATATCAGTCTACTGGAAGCTATTTAGAGACATGCAACCAGACACCTTCTGTCAGTCACTATATCTTAAAGTGTTAGTTCTCTGGACATTGAAACACTAAAGTCTCAACATCTAGCAACAACTTGATAGAAGCCCACAATATTGAGGTGTTGATTTTTTTAAAGAATTATTGTTACGGGAATTAGAAGAGTCAGAGCTTTTGGTATGTTTGTATTCCTTCAAAGACAGTCTCTGTAATCTGTCTTTTTCATCTTGTGTCATGGGACGGTCAGCGGGACGATTGGAATTGAGAATTTGCTTTGGGTCAGCAGCTTTTTCTAGAGCTATTTTCATTAACTCATCAAATTTCAGCGGAGTTGCTCCAGTGCTAGAATTAAATGGTTTTTTCGTTTTGCTAGAAATGTTCAGACGACTGGCACTTGAATCAGAAGCAGATTTGGACCCACTAAGAACTGCTGATGCTGTTGACTTACTTGCTTTTAAATCTTTCGAGCTATTATTATTACTTAGAGAGGTTTTTGGTCCCTTTTCACTGTTAGAATTTCCTGTTCCCTTTGGTATTTTGAAGGTTTCTTTCTTGGATTCAGTTGAAATGAACAACAGAAAATTACTTACACAACTTTGACCACTTTTTTGAATTCAATATTTTCACTGCTTGTGAACATGCTTACAAAAACGTGATAACAGTTCGCCACTGATGATATTTGGAAACGCTATTTCATATTCAGAATTATTGAAGCATAAAATAAACTACACATGTCAGTTGTTAGCTGTCATGACACTGATCCACCAAAGATTGCATGGTTCACTAATACTGCTCCAGTCATACCTTTGAACTGTTTCCTCTTTATGACTTTTAATGTTTATTTTTCTGTCAGTTGTGTTTTATTTTATATACTTTGCATGGACTTATAACTTTCATTGTTTTTCTTTACCTGATTTATGTCTGCTTTTTGTCCCCTCTTCTAGCCTTTTCCTGACAAGATAGAGTGTACTTGAGCCTTGTATACTATAAGCTCATTATTTTTATTATTTTTTAAATGCATGTAAACAAAATTAGTTCTTGTGATAGTTGTGTTTCTGGACTGGCTCACCAATGCAATTCTGTGTGGTACTGTATCTGACAGGAAGTGAAGAGTTTAATAAATTATTAATTAGTTCCCCCTTATAACATGTTCTCTTTACTAATATGAACCTCTGGCCTCCCCAATTAGTGACCTATCATGCTGGCCAACATCTCAAATCTGAGGGAAACAGTCATTAATATTAACCTACTCCAACTTGTCAGATCCTCCCCTCTCTCCTCCTCCTCCTCAACCCCCACTTTTGAAAGCATATCTATTAGAAACCTACTCCCTTATGTCATTCTTCAGTGACTTTCATACTTGAGAAATTTTGTGAAAACAATATTTTTATACTTAACATCAACCAAGCTCTCAGTTTGTGCCTGACATGCAAATCTAACTAAACTATGCAAATCACCTTGCTAAATGAGTGTGTATATATACACACTTGTTTTAAGATAGTCAAGTTTAAGGTTAGTCATTAACCAACTCTGTCTTTTCCTCTTTAAAGGACCTGATGAAGAAGATGAAGAAGTTGATGTCACCAGTATTGAACCAATTCGAGCTTTTGTCAGTAGGTAAGTCAACTCGCTGTTCCTAATTTGTTTCTTCTTGTAACCTACCATTTTCTTATACATGTAGCCATGATTGATTATCCGATTCTATCCGTTATGTCTTATTCCATTTCTGCGTCAACAAAAGTTTCGTCTGACTCAGTCAAGCATAGAAAAGAGGACATTAAAAGGAGGATCATCATCCTTCTAATGTCTGCTTTTCCTTGGTTGCATTGGTCAAACAGAATTTATTGAGGCAGGTTCTTTTATGGCTAGATGCCCTTCCTGCCACCAGTCTTCACCTGTTTCCAAATAAGGTAACATTTCCCTACGGCCATTCACTGCTTTTATGATGGCGATGCTCATTCACAACCACCAAGCAATGTCAAGGTGCATGCATACACACACACGACAGAGCTCTTTCAGTTTCTGTCTACTAAATTAACACAGAAGGCTTTATTCAACTTGGAGCTATAGTAGAAGACAAGGTGCTACACAGTGAGACTGAACCTGAAACCATGTATTTGGAAAGCAAACTTCTTAACCACTCAACCATGCCTATATATGTATATAGAAAAAATGTCTGTCCAGTGCCATATTGCATTCTGGTTCATTTTGGACAAAGTATTTGCTTAAAACCACAAAAATATATATTTGTTATGAATGAAACTTGCAAAATCTGGAATAAAAGTGTGTATTTGTGCAGAGTCAAAGGTGTCCTATTATAGATTATTGATGGTGATGATAATAATCCTTTCAACTATAGGCATGAGGCCTGAGATTTTGGGGAAGGGGCAAGTTGATTACATCAACTCCCAGTGCTTGGCTGGTACTTATTTTATCAACCCTAAAAGGTTGAAAGGCAAAATCAACCTTGGCAGAAATTGAACTCAATGTAGACATGAAATGCTGCTAAGCATTTTGCCTGGTGTGCTAGCAATTCTTCTAGTTCACTGCCTTAATAATAATTGTAAAAATAATCATTTAACATACATCTTCCATGCTGGCAGGTGTTGTTAGGATTAACATGACCTGATAAGCCAGAAGACTGCATTGAGCTCTGTTGTCTACTTTGCATGGTTTCTACAGTTAGATGTCCTTCCTCACACCAACTGATCTACGGTGTACTGAATGCCTTTTCTTTCATGGCACTAGTTCTCCTGAGGTCATCAAGTAATTTCTAAGACAAAATATGTTAACTGAGTGCAGTATCCTATGCTAGGTGGTAAAAAGCTTAACTGTTTAGCATTCAGATTACTCTGTCAAATGTAATGCTTATTTATTCACATTGTTTTGAATTAATCATGCATTATCTTGTAGTTTGAAGATTTTGATGATGTGATTGTTTATTTTTAGAATGACATTATAGGGTGGGTGTGAGAGGCTTCATCTGGCTGGTTTGAACATAGGACAAGTAGAATATTTGGGCCAGATATGGTCAGTTTAAATGCTAAAGAGTTACTATAGTAGAGGAACAAAATCAGGTGTTTTGCTGTAGAGGAAATACATAGTTATCCCAGTTGGAAAGCAAGAAAGATGATGGTGAAGTGTCAGGACATAGCCACAACGTACAGGAAGGTGAATATGAGAAAGAATAAGGACAGAGGATCAAGGATGGATGGGAAAGTTTGCAAGAGGGTGAGGGTGACAAATGGTTAGAGGTGAATGATGAACGTAGATGGAGCTGTGGTCAATAGTGAATATCAGTTGGGTGGAGGAAGTGATAAGTTCAGATATGTAATACTACTACTACTAATAATGATGGTTTCTTTTTGTGTTGTTTTATTATTACAGCGATGAAGAAGCTGAAGATGAAAATGCTTTAATGTACCTTCCTGTCTCGCCAGAAATTGATGATCCCGAAGAAGGATGGCCGTTAGGGTCAGAAATGGTAGGTGTTCCTTATTAAACATTATGTCACCATTATAATCACCTCCTTCTCATTTAGGTCAACTTATCCTCTCATCCCAGGGTCAATTAAGTAGATACCACCTTTCTACTGTTCTCCTTTTACTCTTACTTGTGGTGTTCTGCCAATGTAAACAACATCTTTAATATTGCTATTAACATTACCACCACTGATGTTATTGCTACTACCACCAACACCACTACTACTGCTACCATCACCACCATTACATTTCATAGCCCGACCTAGTTGCAGTTGATATATTTATAGGATATATCAATGTTTGGTTGCAATTGATATATCTATAGGAAACAAATATTTTTATGGTTTAATAAGATATATTTTGACATCAGTTGAAGCATCCTTTTACAGTCAGATGCCCTTGCTGTCACTTTTTTTTCTCAAGGAATGGACTTTTTATTCCATTGATGTCTTGCAAATGCTGAGCTAATGGATGACTTACTGATGAAATTGGCAGCAAATGTCACTATTTGTAGCCCTACATTTTCATGCAAAGCACAGAATATAAACATTCACACACATTTTTTCAATGTCCATTTTCCTGAGCTGGCATATATGTATGTCATCATCATCATATAATATCTGCTTTCCATGCTGGCATGGGTTGGATGGTTTGCCTGAAAATCTGCAGCCTACAGGGCTAAACCCGTCTCCTACATCATCTTTGACATGATTTCTATGGCTGGATGTCCTTCCTAATGCTGACCTCTTTACTGAGTGCCTTGGGTGCTTTTTACATGACACCAACACTAGTGATATTGCTGTGTAACTTAGAAGACAGAAAAGAAAGGGAAAAAGCTCCTACTACTAGGATGAATTATTTGGGATGCGAAGGTGGAAGTGGTTGGTTTCAATCCAGTTGCTAAAAGGCTAAAGTATGAGTGAGGGATAAGCCCAGATGTTTTGCTATAGAGGAGACACATGGCTAAAGCAGGTAGAAGGAAGGTAGTGATGGGATGCGAGAGCAAACTTGTGTGTGTTTGTATATATATATAGACTTTATGCTGAATTGTGGTACAGTATGGGCAGATTTCTGAATACCAACGAACATTTATGCAGATATAACAGTTTAAAGGATAAGCCTATTATAATGGATAATACTAAGTGGACTTTTCCTTTTTCTCTCTCTTTTTCTTTTTTCTTTGTGATGTAATCTTGGGACTGAAAATGTTTGCGGCTGAAGATAGCTTAAAACCATCCTTTATATCAACAATATATACTGATGTAATGGCAGTTTGTGTATAAAGCTTGAAACATGTGTACCGCGATATCCTTTGTGTTCTGTTTTCAATTTACGTTTTATATATATGTATATATATATATATGTATATGTGTATATATATATATATATATATATATGTATTATATATATATACGTATGTATGTATTAGGTCATCCCATAAGTAATGAAGTAATGTCCAAATTTCGAATAAGGAGAACAAGTGATCAAATCTTACATTTTAATGAAGCTTAATGATCAATATAGTTTCCATGATTGACATCTTTCCATCTATTTGTAAGCTTTTTAATCCCATTAATGAAAAACTCTTCAACTTCCTCAGTTGTTTTGAGAGTTAATCCATCCAAATGATTCTGGAAACTATGGAGCAAATGGTAATCTGAAGGAGCAAGGTCTGGGGAATAAGGCGGGTGAGCAGTTTTCTTCCAGCCAAGTTCTGTGATGTGATCTTTGCAGTGTGGGATGTTTGCATTGTCCTGATGAAACATCACCTTTTGATTCACTAAAGCAAGCTTTTTTTTCCCCTTCAAAGCAGCGTTCAAACACTCTAATTACTGACAGTAGATTTGAGCATTGATTGTTGCATTGGTTGGTAGCAGCTGAAAGTGGATGACTCCTTTGCAATTCCCCCAAACAGAGAGAAGAACACACTTTGCATGGAGTTCCCTTTTCTGTTGTGGTTGGGCCTTTTCCCCTTCACTAAGCCAATGTCTACGACACTTAACATTTTGATAGAAGACCCATTTTTCATCACTGGTCTGTCCAAAAGGGATGAGATGAGTTCAAGAGAATGAAGAGATTTGCAGTTGGCTTCAGACAAATCATGAGGCACCCATTTTCCGAGTTTTGGGACCTTTCCAAGCTATTGAAGATGACTGTGAACAGTTGTATGGCTTGCCAATTCTTCAACTGAAACTGCATGATCTTTTTTCATGTTCTGCCAAAAGGAGTTTGTCATCAAACTCAATTGGATGTCCTGTTTGGGCCTTATTTTCCAGGCTGAAATCGCCACTTCTGAATTTTACAAACTATCTTCCACAAGTTCATTCATTCAGGCACTCTTTTTCATAGCTGAGTGGATATTTCAAGTCGCTTCAGCAGCAGAGTTCCTTTTTTAAACTCAAAGTGCATCAAGTGCTCCTTAGACACTTCCATGTTTGAAGAGCTATAATTAGTGAAATTTCAATTAGATTATCCTGCAAAATGAAATTTAATTAGTTTAATTATGTCCAAATACATATAAATATTATTTGATGTCATTAGACATTCTAAAATACTGTTAAAGCATTTGAAAATTGAAAATATAGAAGTCCAGACATAACTTATGAGATGACCTGATATATATATGTATATACACATACATGTGCACACATATGATTTTATACAGTTTCCATCTACAAAAATCACCCACAAAGCATTTTTGGCCCCAGGCTAAGGTAGTTCACAGTGAGACTGAACTTGAAATCACTACATCCACAACAGGGATAGTTTTTAACTTTTTCCATCCAAAGGGTTTTTTTAAGCCCAATATTTACATGCTGTTATTTATAGCTTTATCTGATTTGAGTTCCACTACTAATCCCCTCCCACAGAATCATTTCACATCTTTCATCATCATCATCATCATCATCATCGTTTAACGTCCGCTTTCCATGCTAGCATGGGTTGGACGATTTGACGGAGGACTGGTGAAACCAGATGGCTACACCAGGCTCCAATCTGATTTGGCAGAGTTTCTACAGCTGGATGCCCTTCCTAACGCCAACCACTCATCAGAGTGTAGTGGGTGCTTTTACGTGTCACCCGCACGAAGGCCAGTCAGGCGGTACTGGCAACGACCACGCTCAAAATGGTGTATTTTATGTGCCACCCGCACAAGAGCCAGTCCAGGGGCACTGGCAACGATCTCGCTCGAAAATCCTATGACGTCTGAGATAAATTTGCTAACGTAGGTATATGCAACCTGGACAGCTTGTACAATCTAGAGGAACTCAGTAAGATATTCCCTCCATTAAACATGAAGAGTGAAAGAGGATGAAGTAGCAATTTCTTATCCCACCACTCAGTATATATACATCACATAATTTCAGAAGACACTTCCCTGGCACATTCAAGACTTTCAGCCTGAAGACAATCATCCCTGCTGACCTTCCCAGGTGTCGCTTTCAACTTATATGCAAATATATCCAAAGATTACCATAGATTAAACAAGAAACATATGCGTTCACAATATTCACCATAGGCACAGGCATATGCTGTGTGGTAAGAAGCTTACTTCCCAACCACATAGTTCCAGGTTCAGTCCCACTGCATGACACCTTCAGTAAGTGTCTTCTACAATAGCCTCAGGCCAACCAAAGCCTTGTGAGTGGACTTGGTAGATGGAAACTGAAAGAAGCTTGTTATATATATATATATATATATATATATTTGTTCTCCATCACTGCTTGACAACCAGTGTTGGTGTGTTTATGTCCCCATGATCTTTCAAAGTCACTAAATTCTTATGTAAACAGGGTATTGTTATATTTATATCTAAACCTTTGACAGTTGTTGTAGTAAAGACTGCCATTAGACTTAACTAACCATGATACATTAGAGTAAAGATTGACAACTTCCTTTATCAATTAAGTTTATTTATTTCATTCAAGTGTAATTTACTTGAAATTTTCTAATGAAAGAAGGTATTTAATAATTGTTAATTCACTGTCTGATGAGAGAGGTATTTAATCAATTGTCAATTAGCTCTTGAATGAGAGATATTTATCAATAATCATTTATTAACTGTCTAATTGATTTAATCAATAATTGGCAATTAGCTATCTATTGGTATATACTTAATCAATAATTGTTAATTAGCTGTCTGGTGAGAAGAGATATTTGCCAATATTTGTTTATTAGCTAATTAGAAAAATATTGATAAATAGCTGTCTAACAAGAGGTATTTAGCCATAGTTGTTATCTAGCTGTCTAATGAGAAGTGTTTAATCAATAATTGTTAATGAAATGTGGTTCAGTCCTGCTGAGTGGCATGTTGGGCAAGTATCTTCAATAGCTTTGGGTCAACCAATATCTTCTGAGTGAATTTGGTGGATGGAAACTATGTGGACCATGTCTGTGTATGTATGTATGTATGTATGTGTGTGTGTGTGTGTGTGTGTTAGTTACTGTCTCCTTACCTTAACATTGCTTGATAGTTGTAAACAAGTGTCACCGTCATACATGTGGTGTCCTTTGTGTCCAGTATTATGTGAAAACATGCTGACCATTGGAAAATATTACCTTACTTGGAAACAGGCAAGAGTTGATGACAGGAAGAGCATCCAGCCATAAAACATCCACCTCAATAAATTCATCCAACCAACATGAGCATGGGAAAGTGGACATTAAAACAATGTGGATGATAAATTATCTAATGAGACCCATTGTTTTATGCCCAGAATAGACAAAGTTTTGCATTATCATATGTCAGAACAGACACTTGTTCTCTTGCAATCCAACAGTTTCTGCTTTGTTCTTCTCGAAGGTGTCTCTCAGCATATCTGCTTACTGAAGTGAAATTTCTTATTTACAAAAGTGGTAGCTCAATAAGTGAACTAAATGTTTTTAATAATCATGTTGAGAAATATGTATGTGTTTGTGTGTGTGTGTGTGTAAGAGAGAGAGAGACAGATAGACAAACGGATAGGCAGATAATATTGTTGTTATATTCATTCATATATATGTATGTTTGAACTTATATACATACAAAAATACAAGAGATAGAAGTTGCAACCTAAACCAGAAGAGACAGTACATTGTCATTATTTGAGAACTGGGGGAGACACTAATTTTATTGAGAATTTAACCTTGGTGCTTTAATGCATAATATTTCTTCACTTAATTCTGAAATCCTTTTTTTTTTTCTTTTCTAGGGTCCAGAAGATACAATGAAAGACCCAAAAGACAAAGAATTTTCTGATGAAGCTTCTTCTCCTAAGAAACGGAAGACAAAGTCTGTCGACATTGACCTGCCTGATGCTCCAACTGATGGTAAGATTTCATACACGCTGTGTTAGTGGAGTTTAAAAACATTGACAAGAACCACTTCACAAGAAAAGCAAGCATCAGTGTAGTCGTTCTCAATAGTTTTAGTGAACATCACACAACATTATCAAGTCATTTTGAGTACCATGAAGCTAGAAGGCTTCCATGGAACAGGGATTAACTATTGTTTAAATATTGAATAGAATTTTATATCCTGAGCAATTGTTACAGTTCTTTTTGATCCAATTTTGTAACAGTTTAAATGCTTAATCCAGTATAGCCCTCCCCTTCAAATGTCAGATATGCAGTTAGGTCATGGGGACTCGCTGGTACCTCATAAAAACCACCCAGTACATTGTAAAGTGGTTATTGAAACAAGCAGTCAGTGCAACATTGAGAAGACTCTTTAAAATGGTTGGTGTTAGGTTGTCCAGTTGTAGAAGTGGTGTCAGAACTGAAACATTAGAGCAAAGGGTGGTCTTCTGACCTGTTGCCCAACCCATGGTGGCATGTAAAATGGACATGTGATGATGATGATACAATTGTTTCTTTTTCCCTTCTTTAAACATTACATATTGCCAAAAATATTGTAGCAGTATAATCTTTATGGATTGTAAGTTTCTTATTTATTCTCACAATTCATAACATTTACTAAAGTGTGACTGGTATGGGAAAATACTTTTAAGATGATTGACAATTAGTGACTTTTAACATCTGAGAAGGATACTCATTTTTCACTTAATTTTCTCCAGATATATAATCTATGTTTAGATTTCAAGTAAGCTAATTAACTGGGAATTAATTAAATAATTTCTTATTAAGCATAATTTAGAGACAAGATATTGGCAATGAAATTAAAATATATGACTTTTACAAGAAAAATTTTTTTTTCTTGACTTTAAATTTGATTTGTAAAGTAATTATTGTTATTAAGGTAATGTAAAGACCATGGGATTACACCTAGAAAGTTGCCATCCATGGTCTGGGCAAATTTGTTTATGGAAGACCAGCAATCACCCATGCATACCAGCCTCCTGTCTCCACACTACTTACATTATCAAAGGGAAAGGCAAAAGCTGATGCAGCTTGGCACCAGTGATGTCACAACTCATTTCCACAGCTGAGTGAACTGAAGCAACGTGATATAAGATCACTACCTCATGATCGTGAGCCTGACACTCGAATGTAGTGTTTCCCAAACTTTTCATGCCAAATTGCAATATCGCCCACCTATCGGCCCAAAAATGCTCCATTGCTCACATGTGTAAAAAAAAAAAACCCTGACACAACACCCTCCCAACAGAAAATCCCCTACCCCATCCCCGTATCATTTGACACACACACTATATCGTAGACTCGTTGCTCTGTTAGTACTGTTTATACTAAATATGTAGTTGTTTACAAATCCCTTATAGTAGGTTTAGTTTTGCCATTAGTGTCAATAAAATTCTAACGTTAACTCCATTTTTCAGATAGATTAACTTTGGGAAACTTGCACTTTCTTTTACACTGATTTTCATTTTCCCCAAATGAACCTTTGATCAGAACTACTGATGCAAAAATGATTGTATTATAAAGGAAAAGAATAAAACTTCTTAATGAGAACCATGTGTCTGATGTGATGCAGCTAGTGCAGATACATTCAGTTTCAAACTTGTCAATTTAGCCGAAAGTTTCCTCATTGTGTCACATCCAGTCCAATTCTTTTATGGGAAAGCAAAGTTCCAACATGGTTAAAACCAGATTCAGCCACGTATGATGTAGGGAAGGCAAGCAAAAGTAATTTCAGATGTTTTCACAGACTGGGGTAGGAATTCAATATACTCTGATGGTACCACAAACCTTTGCCATTACGGCTATATCGAATTGTGGCGTCATTGTCATTATGTAAATCTATCGATTCCTCCTGAATGTCATCCTTGCAATCGACTGCATTGACCTCAAACGGATTGCTATACCAATTTGGAATATTCAGTGCCATAACATCTTGAAATCACTCCACCATGTCATCGGGCAATGATTGTAAATAGTTGCGATATGTAGTTAAATCCTCATCAGCCAATTCATCTTTCAAAGAATCAAGTTGTGAAAATTGATGGAATTGACATTTTGAAATGTTAGGGTTATTTATCATAGTCCTCCTGGCAATAACACAGGAATTCAAGACAGTATGCCCCTGGGAGCTCCTCTATGCTGATGACCTTGCTCTTATTACTGAGTCACTATCAGAACTATAGAAGTTTCAGGTGTGGAAGCAAGGAAAAAATCGAAGGGCCTTAGAGTCAACCTAGCTAAAACCAAAGTCTTAATAAGTAAGAAGGCAGACAAACCACAATTTTGGAATGAAATTAGTGATAAATGATTTACAATCAACGACAGTTTTTCTGTTTCCTTGCAATAACTTATTCAAATCATTTAATTTTGTGAATATGCCACAAAAGAAAAAGATATACACTATCCACTTCATTAATGGCTGCAAAGTGCGATATGAAACAGTTCAACACAGCGTGAAACACAGTTTCCTTTTGACAGCCACCATACTTCAGTAGGGTGTAAGAGTTTAGTATGATCCTCATCATTTCTCAGTCAGAGTTGACGGAAAATTCGATCAGACAAGGGACTGGACTTCAATTTGTTCACAGTCTTGATAACTAACTGTAGCACATCATTCAGCCTACCGTTCATATTTTTTGCCAGTGTTCCAAGTAATGAACAGTTAGTATCTGGTGAGAAATTTCACGCTTTAGGAGGGATAAAAAAACCTCTGTATCTTCCTATCATCAGATGCACAAGCAAGAATATTACTGAGTGGGATATTATGTTCAAAACGGAAAGGCTTGAGAGTATGAAAAATAGTCGCACCTCTTGAATCAAGCAGCAATTTCTCTGTGAACCGCATTTCCTCCAAAGTTGAAGGTCTCTGCTGAAATACCGAACATATACCATCATCAAACATTGATTGTCCACAACAGTTGACTCATCCACTTGTATAGAAAATTGAGAACGCTGGAGAATATTAATGAGCTGATGTTTGACATTGTTGGCCATTTTATCGATGCTTCGAGAAATTATGTTATTACTAAATGGCATCTTCTTCATAATGTTATCGGGTTTTTCATGCATAACGATTGACAAAATCTCTTCGTTAACTGGGCGAAGTAATGTTTCTCCAGTTGTGTGAAACTTCCCAGACTTAGCAACAAGCAATGCAATGTTGTACGATGTAATCAACCCATCATTCTCCTGTTTACTAGTTTCCTGGAGTAGCGTGTTGAATGTTTGTATTTACTTTTTGAAAAAGGAGCTCAGTTGCAAAAAGTATGATAACGTCTTGTCCTTTTCAGAATGCTTTGCATCAAAGTGATACTTCAAGCGTGAAGGTTTCATTGCTTCATTGGTCAATGTTTGATGGCAAAGAAGGCACATTGGTAACTGACAGTTCTGAGGAGAGGGAATAAATCCAAACAATAAATAATCACTACTGTATTGTCGACAAATTTTCTTGACTGGAAGCATCAGTAAAGTGAAAATGTGGAAACAAATTTCTACAGATGGCATCAGAAAGGCAGTATGGTATTCCCAAAGAGAAGAAGTCAATAGAGCAGAGTCAGTTGACACGTCTTTACTGGAGCAAATACGGATCTAGTTCGTTTGGCTGCCAGCATTTCAAAAACTAAAGTTTATCGAAAATTTTAAAATTTGGCACATTAATGTACCTTTCCAAGCTAAATTGCTGGAGTTATTCAACTTTTTCCAGAAAAATGTTTTTAAAAAGTTATACAGGTTTAAAGTTTGATCATTTTCATTTAGTCAAGAAACACTATTTCAAAGTTGTCATTTTGTGCGTGACTGCACATTTTGTCAACATCCTGAAAATACCACTTGTGTTTTGATACGCACAACATATAACCCCTCATAACTTTTTGGTTTCTCGGAGTTTTCAAGAAATTTTTGTGCGTTTGAATTCTACATGCGGGACTTCATACACTTATGCCAAAATAAAATTGTAGTGGAGTGTGATTTAAGGCCTAAGGCCTATTTGGCTGCTATTTTTAGCACGCATGACAACCATCTCAATGACTGTGACAAAATATTCGATTGATAAACAAGTCCGCGTTTTTAATACAAAGGGACTTCTCATGCGAGTAGTCAAATCAATAAAAGTGCACCCTTACTCTAGGCATGCCTAGATATCGGTAAATGTAGACTTAATTTCTAAAAATTCATTGTCACCCACGAAATGTTCATATCACCTGCCAAAATCTCAAATCGCCCACCATTTTCTAGAAATTCACCCATTGCCTACCTGTAAGTTGAAATCACCCACCAGTGGGCGATATCACCCACTTTGGGAAGCTATACTTTAACCTCTGAGCCATTAAGGTGGTGTATGATTATTATTATCAAGAAGCTGACTACCTGGAGAATTGCCAGCACATCAGACAAGATGCTTCTAATCCAATACATTCTAAGTTCAAGCGCTTTTCATCCTTTTGAGGTTGATATAATCAACTAGTCCCCGTCCCCCCAAATTTCAGGCCTTGAAGAAGAAAAGTATTGTTAAGGTGGCAATCTGACAGAATTGTTAGCCCATCAGACAAAATGTTTTATGATATTTCTTCCAGCTTCTTACAAGTCTAAATTTTGCCAAGGTCCAATTTGCCATTCATCCTTTTTGGAATCAGTAAAATAAGTACCAGTTGAGCACAGGGGTTGATGTAATAGGTTTACTTGCTCCCCTCAAAATTGCTGGCCATGTCCCAAAATTAGAATTATTCTTTAGATGATGAGCTGGCTGAATCATTGGTACATCACACAAAATACTTAGCAGTATTTCTTCCAGCTCTCTATGTTAGAAGTTCAAATTCTGCCAATGTCAAATTTGCTTCATCCTTTCAGGACCAATAAAATAAAGTACCAGTCAAGTACTGGGTCAATGTAATTGACTAACCCCTTCCCTTAAAATTATTGACCTTTTGCCAAAATTTGAAACCATTAGCTTTCTTTTGCTGTTGACATAATTTATTATTCTTCATGCTACCTTCCAAATAAACACCATCAATAATTAAAATCAAAGCATCAAATTCTATTAAAACATATCACTGGCTGTCTCATATATATATACATATATATATATACATACATATATATATATATATACACACACACACAACATATTCTATCTTTGTCTCTTTCTTGCTTGCAGAGATTCATCCCTTCTTAAATGTGAAGAAACCTCAAGATAAATCGCAGCAGAAAAAAGGTAGTCGTTCAAAACAACGGCAGGGAAAACCTGATAAAAATCGAGGTAAAGACAAACATTCTGGTAAACACAAAGAGAACAGTGAATCAGATCAGAAAGAAAATATTGGTAAGTTGAATTACTCTTATCGTCACTTATTCATGCATCTATTTACTTTTGTCACATCATCGATTATTCATTTCTCTAATTTTGTCACAGATTGCCTGACTGAAAATTCTAAGATTTTTACATTCTATTTACTGTTCCATTAAAATTATGTTTCGCAAAAATCCTGAAAGAATTATCTGTCTCCCCTTCGCTCTCTATCCTAACACCGGCATTGTCTCTTTCTCTCTCTCTCTCTCTCTCTCTCTCTCCCTGTTTTGATAATCACTTGCTTCTCCAACCACTTACCTCCTCCTCCACCATCCCACTCTATATAAACATGCTCTCTCAGATTCCTACTACATTTCAATAATCCCACCAAAAGAATACAAACCCAGAAGATGTTCAGATAAAGAATCTTGTTTTTTCAACGCAGTACGTCTATCACTTCTATTTCAGTGCAGATCATAATCCCCTCTTAGTTCTGTAAACATAGTTTTCGTCTTCCATCTTAAAAACAAACTTAAGTTCACATGAATACCCTTATTGTCACTTTCTCATGCATCTATTTACTTTTGTCATATTGTCAATTATTCATTTCTCTAATTTTGTCATAGATTGGCTGACCGGAAATTCTAAGAGTTTTGAATTCTATCTTCTATTAATATGCCATTCCTAACACCAGTATTGCTGTTTCACGGTTCACCCACCCTCACCAGCAGTATCAGAAGTCCCTATCCTCTTTCCCCCACCAACAATACTGGAAGTCCCTATCCTATCACCCCCACCACCAGTACCAGAAGTCCCTATCCTCTGACAGCCTTCGGTTGTCTACCATGAACACTTCTGAAGGCTTAATGCCATCCCCACCACTACTTAGGGTCTATCTTCTATGTAAGGTCGTGATCATTATAGTGCATAAAAATGATGGTGTAGTGTATGCAGGTTGAAGGCTGTTGTTTGTTTATGAATTCTGCCAAATGTGAACTTTCTTTTCAGGTACATGACACTGCTGTTCCCCATCCCAGGGTCACACGGGCCCACACCTCCCACACCCTCAACGTGGGCACACTCAACGTGGGCACACTCAACGTGGGCACACTGGAAGGTAGGTCTGGTGAGATTGTTGAGATGCTAGAAGGGAGACGTGTAGATTTGTGCTGCATCCAAGAAGTAAGGTGGAGAGGAGGCTCTGCTAGGTTCCTCACAGGCAAAGAACATAGATACAAGATCTTCTGGGCAGGGAACACTGACGGGGTTGGGGGAATGAGTATACTTCTTGCAGAGAAATGGGTCGATAAGGTAATCAAGGTAGTCAGAGTCTGCAATAGAATACTTAAGATTAGATTAGTGCTACATTATAGGTTAGCAACCTTTATCTCAGCCTATGCCCCTCAGCCGGGGCTACCCGATGGACAGAAAGACTGGTTTTATGACATCCTTTTGCTGACTACTTCGTTGACGAATGACAGGGACCTTCTCTTTGTACCTGGTGATTTCAATGGACATGTTGGACAACATGCAGGGGACTTCCATGGCATACATGGTGGCAATGGTTTTGGTTCCTGCAATGAGGAGGGAACCAGGTTGCTGGAGTTCTGTGATGTAAATGATCCTATGGTTTGCAATACTAACTTCAGGAAACCTGCCAGTCACCTAGTCACTTACCAATCTGGTAGACACATTAGCCAAATTGACTACATCCTTGCCAGGAAATGGGAAAGATGGCTGCTTATAAATGCCAAAACCTTCCCAGGCAAAGAATGTACCCAGCAACATAGACTAGTAGTTAGCAATTAGTTTGAATCAGGACTAAATGGATGCCCAGAAGTCGACCAGCATGGAGGAGAAGAGTCTGGAAGCTTAAAGATCCTGCAAATGGACAGAGATTTAGAGACGTATTACTCAAAGCTTTTGATGAAATAGAGGGGGATATAGCATCACATGATGTGGAAGACAACTGGAGGTTTCTATGGGACAACCTGCTGAGGGCCACTGACTAGGTCTGTGGATGGTGCAAAGTCCCCTCTCGACCCAAGGCAATGTGGTGGTGGAACAATGTTGTTGACAGGACCATTAGGGAAAAGAAACAGGCTTGGAAGGACTGGAAGAATGGTGGTAGCAAGGAATCGTATCAGACTGCCAAAAGGGAAGTTAGGAGACAGGTTTATTTAGCCAGTGGGGAAGCAGATAAGAAAAAATTTTCCAATGTTCTGCACCGTGAGGACCAAAGACTTGAGGTATTTCGTGCTGCGAGACAGTGTGTACAAGGAGTACATTAAAGAGTTCCAGGTAGAGGTAGGGGTCCACCAAGGTTCAGTCCTCAGCCTCCTCCTATTTATCATAGTCCTCCTGGCAATAACACAGGAATTCAAGACAGTATGCCCCTGGGAGCTCCTCTATGCTGATGACCTTGCTCTTATTACTGAGTCACTATCAGAACTATAGAAGTTTCAGGTGTGGAAGCAAGGAAAAAATCGAAGGGCCTTAGAGTCAACCTAGCTAAAACCAAAGTCTTAATAAGTAAGAAGGCAGACAAACCACAAATCTTTTCAGGTAGATGGCCCTGCTTGACCTGTGGAAAAGGTGTAGGTAGAAACTCTATGAGATGTACCCTGTGTAAGCTATGGACACATAAGAGGTGCAGCAAAAACAAAAGAAGGCTAACTCGGAAGATAGTTTTTGTATGTGGCAAATGCTCAGGTGCTATAAACACTGAAAATGTGCAGAGAACAGCTTCTGTCACATTCCAGGGAGAAAAACTAGAAGTAGTTGATAGCTTCCGTTATCTAGGCGACCAAGTTAGTAGCAGGTGTGGATACTCTGAAAGTGTAGCTGCTAGAATAAGAATAGCCTGGGCAAAGTTCAGAGAGCTCCTACCTCTGCTGGTGACAAAGGGCCTCTCGCTCAGAGTAAAAGGTAGACTGTATGACGCATGTGTATGAACAGCCATGTTACATGGCAGTGAAACATGGGCCGTGACTGCTGAGGACATACATAAGCCTGTAAGGAATGAAGCCAGTATGCTCCGCTGGATGTGTAATGTCAGTGTGCATACACGACAGAGTGCCGCTGGATTGGCTCCTGTGCAAGTGGCACATAAAAAACACCATTTGAACGTGGCCATCGCCAGTACCACCTGACTGGCCCTCGTGCCAGTGGCACATAAAAAGCACCCAATACACTCTCGGAGTGGTTGGCGTTAGGAAGGGCATCCAGCTGTAGAAACTCTGCCAGATCAGATTGGAGCCTGGTGCAACCATCTGGCTCGCCAGTCCTTAGTCAAATCATCCAACCCATGCCGGCATGGAAAGCAGATGTTAAACGATGATGATGATGATGATGAATGAGTAGCAAGTTATTATATGCAATAAAGTTACAATAAAATTTTGACATCTTGTGACCTGTAGTTTGTGGTTCCATAATGTTTGTTTCTGATTCTATTAATTTGTAAGTGGTTATTTGGATCACAATGTTAAAACTTTTGTAGGGAGTGGTAGGTGTTGCTAGTAATTCAACATTATCCTGGGGAGTTGACTGTAGAGCTACATGAAATTAAGTGCCTTACCTAAGGCAGTATGATATCACCTGAGTCTCTTTTCTGCACTTTTTATTGAAACTATTTCCTGCTTATAAAATCCTTATCTGCAATACTAGCTTCAGGAAATCAGCCAGTCACTTGTTCACCTATCTGTCTGGTGAACACACAAGCCAGATTGACTACATTCTCACCAGAAAATGTGAAAGATGGTTGCTTATGAATGCAAAGACCTTCCCAGGTGAAGAGCGCACTGTCGTTAGTGACTTCAGACACAGAGATAAAAGGGTGCCATGAAGACAACCAGTCTGGAAAAGAAAGATCTGGAAGTTTAAGGATCATCTCAATAGTCAGAGATTCACAGACATTTTACTTGAAGAGAAAGAGGGAGATATAGATACATGTAAGATAGAGGACAACTTAATGAGGACCACTGTGGCTGGTGCAAAGTCTCCTCTGGGCTAAGGTGATATGGTGGTGAAATAGTATAGGGGCCATTAGAATGAAGAAACGAACCTGGAAGGACTGGAAGAGTGGTGGTAGCAGGGAACTATATCAACTCGAAGGGAAGCTAGAAGACAGGTATATTTAGCCAGGAGAGGAGCAGAAAGGAAGAAATTTGCCATTGTTCTGTGATGTAAGAACCTGCAGATTGAGGTGTTTTGGATTGCAAGACAGTGTAACAGAAAAAATTGTGGTGTTGTCGGAGAGAATTGTTTGCATTGATGATGGATTGCTTGCAGTTAGTGATTTTGCAAAAGAGAATGCATAGGAGGAGAGTTTTCCTGATGTGGGCCCAACAGAGGGACCAGCTATCCAAATCAACAGTAACTTGGTAGATAAAGCAATTAAGGATATGAAGACAGGGAAAGCTCCTGGCCCTTGAGGAATCATTGCTGAGATGCTTAAAATATCTGGCTGAGTGAGATATAGCCTAGTTACTTGCATAATTAATCAGGTTGTCCATGGGGGAGTCATCCCCAACAACTGGTCAAGCAGCACCATAGTCAACTGCTACAAAGGCAAAGGTGATGCTTTAGACAGAAATAATTACAGAGGTATCAAATTGTTGGACCAGGTGATGAAGGTTACAGAGAAGGTCATAGCTCAGCTAATTAGGAAGAGAGTTAGCTTGGATGAGATGCAGTTTGGTTTTGTGCCAGGGAAAAGCATTACTGATGCTATCTTCCTGGTAAGGCAACTGCTGGAGAAGCATTTAGCGAAGAATAAACTTCTGAACATGGCTTTTTGTAGACCTAAAGAGAGCCTTTGACAGTCCCCCACTCCCTCATCTGGTGGTCTATGCAGAAGTTAGGAATAGAGTGGTTGGCATGAGCACTACAAGCCATGTACAAGGATGCTGTCAGCAAGGTGGTTGTTGGCAGTGAATATAGCAATGAATTTAGTGTACAAATAGCTCACCAAGGATCAGTTCTCAGCCCCCTCTTGTTCATCATAGTTCTCCAGGCTTTAACAGGAATTTCAAACTGGCTTCCCTAAGGAGCTCCTGTACACTGATGACCTTATAGTTGAATCACTATCAGAACTAGTGTGAAAATTTCAAGTGTGGTAGCAAAGTCTGGAATCTAAGAGCCTTAGAGTTAATTTAGCTCAGACTAAAGTTCATGTAAGTAGGAAAATGGACAAATCTCAAATCCCCTCAGTGATTTGTAGGAAAGGTGGTGGTAGAAACTCCATATATTGTACTCAATACAAGCTATGGACACCTAAGAGGTGCATCAGTATTAGAGAAGGTTAACAGAAAAAGTAGCCTTTGTGTGTGGCAGATGTGCAGGTACAATAAACACTAAGAATGTATAGAGAATAGACTGCTTCAAATGTCAGAGCTTGATAGCAAGGAGAGAAATACTTGATAGCTTCCTTTACCCAGGCAACCACGTTAGCAGTGGAGGAGGAAGTTCTGAAAGCATAGTTGCTAGATAAAGAACAGGCTTGGCAAAGTTCAGAGGGCTACAGCCTTTGTTGGTAACAAAGGGTTAGGGCTTCTTCTTAAGAGTGAAAGGTAGATTGTATGATACCTGTGTACATACAGCTATGGCAGTGAAACATGGGCTATGATTATAGAGGATATATGAATACTTGAAAGACATGAAACCAGCATGCTCTACTGAATGGGTGATGTTAGTGTAAATGAGAAAATTGGGTATAAATGTGCAAGAGAGGAAGACTGCACTGGTATGATCATGTGATGCATATGAATGAGGACAGCTGCATAAAGAAGTGTCAATCTCTTATTGTGAAAGGAACCTGTGGATGGGGTAGACTCAAGAAGACATGGGACAAAGTAGTGAGAAAGGAGCTTCAGATGTTGGGCTCGTGGAGGGGATGACAAGGGATCAAGACTTCTAGCTAAGTAAAACTGTGGCTGTCCTAACATCATCATCATTTAACATTTGTTTTCCATGCAGCACAGGTTGGACAGTGCTAGCAGGATAGCCTCTTTGCTTCTCTCTCAGCTGAGAGGTTTTTCTTTTGATGGCTCACAAGTGCTGGTGCTACATAAAAAACATTAGTGCTGGTGCCACGTAAAATGCACCCAGAATACTCAGTGAAGTGGTTGGCATTAAGAAAGACATCCAGCTGCAGAAACCATGCCAAAACAGACAATTGGAACCTGGTCAGCTCCTGTCAACTGTCCAACCCATGCCAGCATTGAAAGCAAATGTTAAATGATGGTGATGATGACAATAAATCATTTTTTTATTCCAGAACGATTCCCTGAAAAATGTTTGTAATTTTTTTTTTTTAGGACGGAAAATGAGGTATGCCAACGATGATGTTTAGGCTCTCATTTCTGGTTGTTGACCAATTATTTAAATCTGACCAAAACCTGTTATCCATCAACATTGGTAAGGACAATTTTGTTTTCAAATTTACAATTTAAGATCCCACTGCCCTTTCAGTTAGGTGAATTTGGTTGTGGTGGGGCAATATGAATGAAATTAGATATGAGACAGTGTCAAGTTATGACTTTTAAATGTTTCCAAACGATCTGAAGTTGTGGCTTCTATTCTTTGGAGGAATCTTCATTTTATATCTTGTATTAGATAGGTTACCTCTTGTTGCAGTTATTTGGCTATTTTCTCCATTGTTAAATGACCAGGAGGTTTGTATATTGACAAATTACAATCCTGCACTACGTTACTAAAGTGTGTGAATTTAAGTAACTCATTTGCAGTCAGGTGGTTCTGGGTTCAGTCCCACTAGAAGGCAAATCTCATTGACCCTAGTCTCAGTTTCCCCAAGTAATTTACCAGTGAAATTAGGTAGACCATAACTGCACTGAAGCCAGCCGGATGGTCCATAAGTTATTGGTTGGCAAGCTTATTCAGTGTCATGTCTTAAAGTGATTCCTTGGTCCTCGAGGCATAAAGAGTAGTCAGCAGATACCATTAACGCAAACGAGGTACCAGCTGTCCTGGGCAAGGGAAGTAACTCAGTTAAAACAAGTAACTTTTATTGTTGAAATCTCTAATAAAGGAAAAACATGTTCAAAATCTTAAATACTTTGAATAATATGTCGTAATGAATTAAGACATTCTGTTGTAATGTAAATAGAATTTATTAGAAATTCAAATATTAAACATTTTAACTCGTTATGTTTTTATTTTTAATAAAATCTATTTTTGATTTTTGCCTCCATTTTTTTTTTGCAGATCTGCCTGAATAGCTGTATGCATCATCTGGAATTTAGACCCTACATGACAGAGAACAGCTTATTTTCAACAATTCTCTATTTTTTTATATACATATCCATTTGAATCCCAATTCCATATATTCATTTTTCAAATAGTCGTTGCTAGATAATACAATACCGAGTGGATTAAGACTATTAGTTTAATATAATAGATATAGTCTGTGTCTACACTTTCATTATTTACAATGGATTGGGATGTCAACACATTTACATTAAATTTATTTTCTTCCATCTATAAAATAGACCAATACAATTGAAAATCTTAAATTAATACATAGCTTTAGGTGTAGCTATGTCTATAACAACATAGATTAACAGCTATATGTATAGCTTGTAATATATACAGCTACAGACATTGTTATGGAAGTAGCTATGTATAATATAGTTATATATATATACAACTATATAGATTGTTTTGGTAGTAGTGTAGTTATTATATATATACATATACATATATATACATATACATATATATACATATACATATATATATACATATACATATACATATACATATATATATACATATATATACATATATATACATATATATACATATATATACATATATATACATATATATACATATATATACATATATATACATATATATACATATATATACATATATATACATATATATACATATACATATATATACATATACATATATATACATATATATATACATACATATACATATATATACATATACATATATATACATATACATATATATACATATACATATATATACATATACATATATATACATATACATATATATACATATACATATATATACATATACATATATATACATATATATACATATATATATATATACATACATATATATATACATACATATATATATACATACATACATATATATATACATACATATATATATACATACATATACATACATATATATATACATACATATACATATATATATACATACATATACATACATATATATATACATACATATACATACATATATATATACATACATATACATACATATATATATACATATATATATACATATATATATACATATATATATACATATATATAATTCCATGCATAAATTCTTAGAGTTGGTTCAATATCATTTTTCATTACCCCACCATCTCACTGTAAACATTTTCATTCTTTGTAATTTTCTGCCTTCATCAAACATTTTTACAATAAAAGAAAATTATTACTTTCATTTTGTCTTAATATTTTTTTACCAATTTACAGCAAGAAGGTGGTGAAGCGACAACCAAAATGGTTAGTGATATTTAATCACATTACTATAGTTTCAGTTCAAATCCTACTCCAGTCATCCTCCTAGTATGGAGGAGTTTCAATTAAAATATCTTTCAAGTATCTGGGACCAATTTCAGCAGTCTTCTTTCTTTCTCTCACCTGTAAATTGGAGACTACAAAATGTTGCTTAGAAGTCATTATTTTCTGTCAAAGATATAGTGTTGACTTTATCACAAATTACTGAACATTACAGATAAGATATATTGTTTAGGAAAACAAACAATCACAAGATGTTTACATAGATAGGCGTGCTGTTTTCCTTATCAACATCCTTTAGTGGCTGTGGTTCCCAATAAAGGCCAGAAGTAAGTTTGTCATTACTGTTGATGTTTTTCATCACAGTCTGTGGTTCACAATAGAGGTCAGACAGTTTGTCACTGCTGTTAATGGTTTTCATTGTAGTTTGTGGTTCAGCATAGAGGCCAGACATTAGTTTGTCATTGCTGTCAACGGTTTTCAGTGCAGCTTGTGGATCATAATAAATGCTTGTAGTGATTTTCTCATAAATGTGTGACTCTTCATTTTCTTGTGAAAGCTGACAGTTGACTATAGTATTAGGGCTCACATAAATACTGCTCACATCTGGCTGACTGTATGGGTGCATTTGTCTCCGCTGTACAGTTCCATGTTTTGATATCTGGTATCTGAAATATATTTACAACAAACACAATTTCAAGATCCTGTTGTTTTTCTGTGTACAATCAAAACATAAATTCATTGTTATAAAACAGCTGAATTAAACAGAAAGTGTATTTAAAAAAGATTTAATTTCTAAGACAGTGTTTCACTTATGTAGAAATGTATTGGTAGATAAAACTGTATAGAAATCCATCATTATATATATTTATTTATATATAATTATTATAGCATCCACTTTTCCATAGTTGCATGGAACAGAATTTGTTGAGGCAAATTTTCTACGGCAGGATGCCCTTTTTTTCACCAACCCTTACCTGTTTCCAAGCAAGGTTATATTTCTCTGTTGCTGAGACAGGTTTTCATGAAACATTTAAAATGAATGACCTATAGTCAAAGTGCATCCAAGAAATTTATCTCTGACATAATGAAATTAAAACATTTCACAGTCACACATCTCGCATTTCTTTTGCGGTTGACTGTATAGTAGACAGCAATGATGTAGTTTATCTTTTATACTTTACTTGTTTCAGTCATTAGACTGCGACCATACTGGGGTACCACTTGAAGGATATTTAGTCAAATGAACTGACCCCAGTACTTATTTTCTTTTTAAGCCCGATACTTATTCCACTGGTCTCTTTTGCCAAACTGCTAAGTTACAGGGATGTAAACACACCAGCACCAGTTGTCAAGTAGTGGTGGGGAACAAACAGACACACATTTACAACAGGTTTTTTTTCAGTTTCTGTCTACCAAATCCACTCACACAGCTTTGGTTGGCCTGCATGCCCAAGGTGCCAAGCAGTGGGACTGAAACTGAAACCATGTGGTTGGGAAGCATGCTCATCACAAACATACATGACCAAGTATTCCACAGATATGTGCACCCTTAATATAGTTCTCAGGCAGATTCTGTGACAGGACTGTACCTTTTTGATTATTTGTACAATGCACTCAATAGGCTTCTATAAAGTTTCCATCTACCCCATCTTGTTCATAATGTAATGGGCTAAAGCAAGGTTACAGAAGTAACAATTGCATAAGATGTCATGCAGTGTGACAACCTAAGACCACATGGTTGTGAAGCAAACTTCATAGCCATTTGGCTATACGGCATCTAATAAGTATGTTTATAAATATAAATGAATATATAGACACAGAAATGCTTTTGTGTGTGAGTAGACACAGCTGTGTTATGGACTTCTCAACTATGTGGTTTCTGGTTCAACCCTTTTGCATGGCACTTTAGGCAAGTGTCTTCCATGACGCCCAGATTTACTTATAACAAAAGACGAAAGAAGCCTCACTGTGTGTGTGTTTGTGTCTCCATGTCTTGACATTACATGATGGTTATAAATAAGTGCCACTGTCATTCATTCCAAGAGGAATAGTCAATTACATCGATCTCAGTGCTTGAGCATTACTTATTTTATCGACTCCAAAAGGATGACAGGAAAAGTCAACCTTGGCGGAATTTGAACTAAGATCATAAAGATGGACAAAATACTGTTAAGCCTTTTATCCAGCATGCTAACAATTCTGTGAGCTTGCCACCTTGATAAACCACATCATTGAAAGACAGAGATTCATCACCATGTGTTTGCATGTACAAGTTGATATTTATATGGCTTCACTTGACAGCATCCATGAGAAACTGTTTTATAATGTTTACATTCCTTGCTGATCCTGTGACCAGTTGCTCTGTACTTTTCTATGGCAGTGGAATAAAAAAAAAAAATCCGTTGAAGAAGCAGGTAAAGACTGATAGCAGGAAGGACATCCTGCTTAAATAGACTCCCAGTATAGATAAACGGATTATCACTAGAATAGCTTTGATATTAAGATATTAAGGCAACATGCTGACAGAATAGTTAGTGTTGGGGAAAATGTTTAACAGTATTTTGTCCATCTTCACTTGCTGAGTTCAAATTCCACCGAGATCAACTTTCCCTTTCATCCTTTCAAGGTCAATAAAAGAAGCACTAGTTGAACACTGAAATTACTGGCCTTGTGCCAAAATTTGAAACTAATATTAATCAAGAGATTTCTTGAAAGTTTCTCTAAGAGCAGCACAAGATTTCATAACTCTAAAACTCTCTTTGACTTGAATCATCCTGTGATAAGCAGGTGGAGTTCAATATTTCTGTCATCTTTCAACAAGGACATACCCACAGTCAGTTTGCTAGAAATAACAGCCAAAATTCCTTCAAATCATTCACCACTCACCCCAACTTTTATAAAAGACTTTTGATAATGTAGTACTGAGTTTGCAGCAGATAGAAAACAGTCGGGTAGGTCATATAGTCATATGATCATATGGTCTGCTCAGTCAAGGATGAGCTAATGAAGAAATATCTGTGGTAGTAGTCACTAGATTTGCTAGAAATAGCAGTCAAACCTTTCACAAAACATGTCCTAGCATCTTAGAAATTGGATAATGTATTTCAGATTACACTATGACCCATCCAAGGCATAAATGGCTTGATCATAGATCTGCTGGCTCAGAGCTGACCTAGGGCTAAACAACAACTTACATAGGTTATTAACCCACTGATCTTATAATCTTGCTACAGAAGAAATATAAGAAAGATTCTTACCGCCTCCATATTAATCCAATGATAAGAGCCATTATCAAAAAAAGGCCTCCAATTAGACAGCTAATGAGGATAATTTCTGTAATGATAGAAAAATCAGTTGTACAAATATTTGTCTCAGTTAATTCGAGTTTAAAATATACATATGCAAATAGGTAACAATTATATTTGGCTGGTGTTTATAGACTGTTAGCAGCTCATTTACCTGCATTTATTCATTTTGTGTCTATTTTTTTCCATGCTAGCATGGTTGAAATGAATATTTTATTTTGACATATTGTTTTACAGCTAGATGCCCTTCCTGGATGTCTGCAGGGCTTTAGAGCTGAGTGGAGTGGTATCTGATTTTGTTGTATTATGTAGGCCATGGAGTTTTCTGTATTGTGACATCACACACACTGCTGTTATGTTTAACCTTTAGTGTTCATATTACTGTCACTGGAGTGGTATCCATGGATAATAGTTTGGATTCTTCCAGTTTTATTACAAATGTGCAACTCAACACAGATATGTACCTTCTGATGTAACAGCATCAGTGTGTAAGAGCAACACAACATGCATTTATTCACACTGATTTAGAGTGTGTGTTTTTATTTAGGACACACCAGTAATCCAAACTATTATCCATGGATACCACTCCAGTGATAGTAATATGAACATTAAAGGTTAAACATAACAGCAGTGTGTGTGATGTCACAATACAGAAAACTCCATGGCCTACATAATACAACAAAATCAGATACCACTCCACTCAGCTCTAAAGCCCTGCAGACATCCAAACTCTAAACTGTTTTTCAAGAAAGGGATCTCTTATTTCACAAAGGTGCAAAGCTAGTGAATAGTCTGTTGATAGGATGACTAGTGGCTCAGTGATTTTCAGAAAAGTACAAATGTAAAACACTCACACACACAATGCAAATCCTTAATTCATACACTACAATTGATCGCAATATCTGAGACTATAACAACCTGCAAGACCTTACGATTTAAAGGATGACATTTAAATCAAGATACCTTCCTTCACAACTTTGCTATCAAGTAAGTGACCAGTCAAAATTTACTCTAAATTAAAAAGTGAAAGAGAACACATACATACGCATTCACATATGCATGCACACACGCACACACATGATGGACTTCTGTCAGTTTCCCTCCACCAAATCCACTCACAAGGCCATGGTCAAACCTGATGCAATAGTTGTAGACACTTGCAGTTGGATTGAATCTCTGAAACCATATGGTTTGAGAAGTGAACTAGTTAACAAATCAGTCATGCCTATGCTTATTCTATGTTACAAAGCAGGCGTTCAGTAATTCTATTATTGAATAGGCTGTGCACACACACAATCACATAACCCTTTTTTGTTGTCTTCCTGACTGATGAGAAGCAGAAAGGAAGGTACCCTCAGACCAGGGACCAACCTGAATTCTTGCAACAAAGAATTCCACTAATGACACCCATAAACCAAACAACACATTAATTCTGCCACCAAACTTCACTCTTGCCAATCAGCTTCCACATGCTTTCTTTATCATTCACAAGACATTCGGGGTCGATAAATAAAGTACCTGTTACGCACTGTGGTTGATGTAATCGATTTAATCCCTTTGTCTGTGTTTGTTTGTCCCCTCTATGTTTAGCCCCTTGTGGGCAATAAAGAAATATATATCATTCACAAGACTTTGACCAATCCATGGTACAAGTCTCTTGATTAAGTATCATGTAGTGGAATTGAACTTGGAACATCATGGTTGCAAAGTGAACTTTACCTCAACATTATGCAGTCATCTTTCTAAGGTTAAAATAAAACTTACTTTTAATTTTTTTTTTTTTTGTTATAATGAGAACACAGAGTAATTACAGTGTAAATGAGAGTTGGGGTAGACAGCTGCAACAAATAGGTTATTAAACCTTTAGCATTTAAACCAGCCATATCTGCTTCAGATACTCTACTTGTTTTATGTTTAAACCAGCCAGATCCATTCTCTTGCATCTATCCTACAGTGTCATTCTAGAAATAAACAACCACATCACTGAAGTCTCAAAGCTACAAGGTAATTCGTGATACATTCAAAACAATGTGAATAAATAAGCATTACATCTGACAGTAATATGAACATCAGATAATTATTGATTGCTGGTGTGTCCTAAATAAAAACACACACTCTAAATCAGTGTGTATAAATGCATGTTGTGTTGCTCTTACACACTGATGCTGTTACATCAGAAGGTACATATCTGTGTTGAGTTGCACATTTGTAATAAAACTGGAAGAATCCAAACTATTATCCATGGATACCACTCCAGTGACAGTAATATGAACACTAAAGGTTAAACATAACAGCAGTGTGTGTGATGTCACAATACAGAAAACTCCATGGCCTACATAATACAACAAAATCAGATACCACTTCACTCAGCTCTAAAGCCCTGCAGACATCCAAAACAGTCCAAACCATAAAAATGCTACATTATGACTCAGTTATTCTGTACCCAAGTTTCTAACCAGAGCTGATCATTTAAAGCAGAAGGAACTTGTGGAAGAGGGAGACCCAGGAAGATATGGGACAAAGTACTGATGGCCAATCTCAAGACACTGTGCCTTACAAAGATGATTAAGGACTGAGATATCTGGTGCAGTTGTACTCAAGAAGATTATCTGCCACAGCAGATTTGATACCAGTGCTGGTGCCACATTAAAAGCATCCATTTCACTCTGTGGAGTGGTTGGTGTTAGGAAGGGCATCTAGCTGTAGAAATCATGCCAGAACAGACAAAGAAGCTTGGTGCAGCCCCTGGCCATACCAGCTCTGGTCAAACCTTCCATCCCATACAAGCATGGAAAATGGACATTAAATGATGATGATGATGTCCCTTATTGAAAGCAAAGCAGCAGTTTCACACCACTAACTGGTACCTTGGGTATCTTTAGTGGAGTCCATTGTAATGCAAGTATTTCGGGTTAGGTCTCCAGTCTTGGAGGCCCTGTGAGTGGTCATGAGTATTGCTAAAAAAAAAAAAGGGTTTCTCTAAACCAGTATTTTTTGTATATTTTCAAAATACTAAAATTAGGGCTTACTTGAGTTTTTAGCTGTTTGTTTGGGAGCATTTCTTAAACAATTTGACTGTGATGGCTTGGTGGAATTATCTGGACATTTGTTGAGGCCTTGTAAACCAGGGTTGTTACCATCAGCTGAAAGATATTTCATTCATTAATAAATCATAACTCATTAGTTAATATAATGGTATAAATTGTAGTGAAAGAGGTGGTCATGAGTTGTGGTTTTTTGGAAAGGGAGGAACCTGTTATTTCCAGAGAGGGCTAGATGGTTAGAGTTGGTTAAGTGGCACTACATGACTCATACTTCTAATATTAGGTGTCTGTGAAACATCACCTGATTGACTCAGGGTAGAGGAATGAGGGCAATACCTCAGATAAGTGGAAATAAAAGGAAATAAAGCTGAAATATTAGAATTTCTTTTCTTTTCCTTCAGCTGTCTTAAGTCCTGGTTGAAACATTTATTGTTTGTCATGTAGTGAATCAATCATTACTGTTTCAAACATATGAATCTGTTCAATATAAACTATATTAATAACTTTTACTAATACACATCTGACAAACTGACTCAAAGCACTATTAAACAAACAGGGTACCCTTCAAATATCTCACGCCCCAATTATAAGAAGTCACAGTATGGTAGTAGGTTGGTAGGATTGTCAGACAAAATAAATTGCAGTATTTTATTGCAAACATATGAGTTATGAGTTCAAATTCTACTGAAACCAACTTTAGTTTTCATCATTTTAGTGTCAATTGTGTAAAGTATCAGTGACATATTGAGGTCAATTTAATCAACTGATGCAGATGTCTCCCAAATATCATGCAAAAAAATATCTATGGCTTAGAAGGTTGAAATAATCTTAACATTGCTATAACTTAAAGAAAAGATGAAGATGTTAGTGCCAAAATCTACAATATTCCTACAAGGAACAGTAATCCCAAGTAAGGCCTAACAATAGCAAAATACCACCTGAAATCCTATAGCTAACAGAATAGGTGATGTGTCAACATAGGATGTCAAAAGAAGACATTGGTTTATGTGATTTTCTAAATATCATCATCATCATCATCAACATTTAACAGCCATTTTCCATACTGGCATGGGTTCGAAGGCTTGACAGGAACTGGCAAGGCCAGGGGCTACATCAGATTCCATAGCCTCTTTTGGTTTGGTTTCTATAGGCAGATGCCCTTCTTAATGCCAACCATTCCACAGAGTGTACTGCATGCTCTTTATGCGGCACCATCATCAGTGCTTTTTACATGGCACCAGCACACACACCAATGCTTTTTATATGGCACTTTGGTTTTAGGATCTCAATTCTTTTGTGGTGGGCAGGTCTTCTCAAGCACAGTAATGCACCATATATATCAGTCTTTTATCATCTCCTTCATAAGGTTCAGCATTTTGAGATCAGCAGACATAACATAGTAGATTTATGATTGAGACTGTTCTGTATGTCTGCAGGGTTTTAGAGGGGAGTGGAGTGAGTGGGCGTGAGTGGAATGGTGACTGGTTTTAGAAGTAAGGGGTGTGGTGTCTTTGGACTTTTATCCATGGATAATAGTTTGGATTCCTCTAGTTTTATTACAAATATACAAACCAACACAGATTTGTATATACTGCCTAAAACACAAGATGGGATGGTCATGGTTGGAATGCCTTTGGTTATAGATCTATTTGATCAGAACTGACCTGGGGCTAAACAAAAACTCTTAAAAATATTTTTTTGCAAAATATGTGGAAAAACATGGGAAATCTTCATGTTTCCTAATTTCCAGATTCTTTTGCTTCAAAAGTTATCATCACCATCATTGTTTTAATGTCCACTTTTTCATGATTGCATGGGTCAGACAGAGTTTATTGAGACAGATTTTTTACACATTTTCAGCAGAATACTGGAAATTAATGGCATCGCTTGTATAACAACAACACTCATTTACAATAGTTCACACAGTATCAAGACAAGGAGACACGAGCTTACATATATATTACACACACACACACACATATGTTGGGCTTTTTCAGTTTCTGTCAACTAAGTTCACTCACAAGGCATTATTAGTTGGTCTGTAGTTGTAGTAGAAGACACTTGCCCAAGGTGACATGCAGTGAGACTGAACCCAAAACTGTGTGGCTGTGAAGCAAACTTTCTAACCACTCAGCTACATCTGCCTCTAAAAGAGTAAATTGATTTTGAGTATATTACATGACAAACATGGCTCACTGGTTAGGGCATCGGGTTCACAATCATGAGGTAGTGAGTTTGATTCACGAACCAGGTGGTGTGTTGTGTTTTTCAGCAAGATACTTTATTCCATGTTCCAGTTCACGCAGCTGTAGAAATGAATTGCAATGTCATTGGTGCCAAGCTCTATCAGCCTTTGCCTTTCCCTTAGACAGCATCGATGGTGTGGAGAAGGGAGGTTGGTGTAGGTGCAGTTACCTCCCCTGGCGGCAGCTGCCTAATAGAGGGCATACACAACATTAAGGTTCAGAGGTTCACCTCTTCCTTTTTTGATGTCGTAGAGCAAAGATGTGATTTAGTTGGCTCTCACACATCACATGCCAGTTAGCAGACAGGAGGCAATGTTCAGGAGATCATGGCCTCCATGTATCAAACCATTTCCATTTATTATTCAGCTTGCATATACACATGTGGCCACATTAAATGTATTTAAAGTTACCACCTTGTTCCATGTATTTCTTTATACCATGTTCCTGTCAAATGATATTACAGCCCTCCGAATAGAGTCATATTTAGATGGTTCCACAACCATGATACAAACAGACCACTACATCATCTAAACTGGTATGCATGAACGACTGCCAGCTTCCCAAAGACAACCTTGCCTCAGAGGGGAACTTTCTATGTGCAATCCCAAGGTCATTCATGACTTAAAGGGTTCTTCTTCTACATGACAAACATTAATGTTTACATGAAATAACCCCGTGGCAATGATTTCCAAACTAGAGTGGTAAATTTATTGCCATCAGGTAAATCTTACATACCCATGGGGTCAATATGTTGGTTCTGGATTTATCCTTTTTAAAAGATTAATTCTTTTGAAAAGAAAATCTGAAATTGAGAAGGAAATTTAAAGTAAGCCAAGTTTGTGAAGGATACTTCTGAAGATGTGTGGCCTAGTGGTTAAGGGGCTGAACTCACAATCATAAGATCATGATTTCAATTCCCAGGCTCGGTGGTGTGGTGTGTTCTTGAGTAAAGCATTTCATTTCACACATTGCTTCAGGAGTGGGAATTTTTGTAACCCCAATCACTTACACGCCATTAAAACTGAGTGCAGCTCCAGCCTTGTGAGTCCTAGGGATCATGACAAATCTAAGTCTAAATCTATTACTTCAGATTTAACAACTTGTATTGTGTGTGTATTAATTAGTGTGTTGCTAATTGGAATAGCCTAACTTGTTATTTGATTTGTTAATTGTTACTGTAACTTAAAATAATTGATGTTTAGAAAACAATATTTTAAATTCCTTCTTTGTCAGTCATTTTCTTATAGTAAAAGAGTAAACTTAAATTACTGAACAAAACAGGGTGGGAGCTGGGTGAATTTACTTTTACAAAGTTGTTGGGAACAAAAATAAATGGACCCCGCCCCCATTCTACAGAAATACTTTTTGAAACATTCAGTGAAAACAGTAGAGGCTGGAAAATACTGGTAAATTACTTATACATGGTATAACAAACTTTGGGATTCTTTCACAAGATAATAAAAGTGAAAAACAAGAAAAAAGTCATTTACTTAGTCCTGTTCCAACATGGCCAGAATAAGCAAACTGGAATAAATGCGAGAATATTGCCAAAAAATCTTGAGATGTCTCAGTTTTTACTTCCTGCAATGCACATCAGTGTAATTGCTGCACTGTATTGGTGCAACAACTGTCATATAGCAAACATGTGCATACTTGTGAATGTCACACATGTAACTATTCTATTCAGTTTTCTGTTAATGGCATACATATGTTGAGGTTTCCCACATGTGACTGTTCTACAGGTCACACCCATATAACCATACCCCTACAAGTCACACAATTGTAACTGTTTCATGCATCACACATGGGTGACTCCCCATATGTCATCATCTGCAACCATTTCTAGATGTCACACAAGGGCAGTTCCCCTATTTGCCATGCAAAGATGATTGCTATCACATGTTACACAGTGGCTTCCAGTAAGTTCTATTATATAACTAACATGAACAAAATAATAAATACAGTGAATTATGTCATGATTTGCTGATGTCAGTATGGCTGATATTTAACAATAAGGTTTCTAACA
>NC_142932.1:68794870-68899870 GCF_046866305.1 Octopus bimaculoides | reverse complement strand
CATATAGAAAAATTAATAAGTAAAAGCACAATAAATAAGTATAATATAATACAAAGTAAATATCATAAGATAATGATAATAAAATGATATTTACTTTGTATTATATTATACTTATTTATTGTGCTTTTACTTATTAATTTTTCTAGTGACTGTGGATTTTCATCGATGAGTTCATAAACCTTGGTTCTTTTCTCTAAAACTATATATTTATATTTTATACTGTGAAACTTAATTTAATTTTAATTTTTAATAAATTGAATTTAATTGAGTTTTTACCTGTAAATTTGGATTTTTATCCCTAATATTATTGTTATATATATATATATACATATATATATATATATTTACTCTTTTACTCTTTTACTTGTTTCAGTCATTTGACTGTGGCCATGCTGGAGCACCGCCTTTTAGTCGAGCAAATCGACCCCAGGACTTATTCTTTCTAAGCCTAGTACTTATTCTATCAGTTCCTTTTTGCCAAACCGCTAAGTTACGGGGACGTAAACACACCAGCATCGGTTATCAAGCGATAGTGGGGGGACAAACACAGACACACAAACACACATACATATATATATATATATATATATATATATATATACATATATACGATGGGCTTCTTTCAGTTTCCGTCTACCAAATCCACTCACAAGGATTTGGTCGGCCCGAGGCTATAGTAGAAGACACTTGCCCAAGGTGCCACGCAGTGGGACTGAACCCGGAACCATGTGGTTGGTAAGCAAGCTACTTACCACACAGCCACTCCTGTATATATATATATATATACATACAGACAGGCAGACATGTATATATAACAAAAACATAACAAACAGAAGATTTGTAATTATTATAATTGTTTTATTTTGTCATGTTTGTTTCCATCATTGTCCTGTATGTGCATTGAAAATATATCAAATTGGAAAGGACCAGGTCTGGATGGACTGCAAGGTCATTGGTTGAAGAATTTTACACAGTTGCATAAAAGGATTGTGGCACATATTGGTGAGTGCCTGCAGCAGAGACACATTCCTACTTGGATTACAGGGGTATGAACAGTATTATGATCAGTATTATGATCAGTATTATGATCAGTATTATGAACAGTATTATGATCTTAAGTATCTCATGTAAGGCAAATTGGTGTCAAATTTTCAACCTATAACCTGTTTACCACTTATGCAGAAGCTTATTACCAGAGTCTTGGTGGGAAAGTTATATCATCATCATCTGGAAAGTAACAATTTACTTTCAGGAGAATAGAAGGGGTGCAGGAGTTCAAGTAGGGCAGCTAAAAACCAGTTGTTAATTGATAAAATGGTAATCAGAAATTGTAGAAGCAAATAGATGGGATTGAGTGTAGCATGATTGGATTATTAAAAAAGTATATGACATGATGATGCACAGTTATATGACTAAATAGAACAATGAGCATGTTTGGATTGGCAGAAAGTATGGAAACATGAGAGCACTGACATGGTGAGAGGAAAATAAAACTTGAAAAGGTGTAAACATAAGATGTGGTATATTCCAAGGTGATAGCTTATCTCCATTACTATTTGTATTGACCATGATACTGCTCAGTCTGATATTACAGAATGTCAAAATAACTTATGATTTGGAGAAAGGGCATGGTCAGATAAATCATCTCCTACTCATGTACGATTTAAAGTTTTATACGAAAATGAAAAGCTAGAAATTCTTGTCCATTCTGTTCACATTTTCTCAAACGATATATGAATGTAATTCAGGCTAGAAAAGTGTGCTATTTTGATAATGAAATGGGAAGATTTGAAGGAAACCTGAGAATTGAAATGCCAAATGGGCAAACAATGAAATCAGTTGAGAAAGGACAATGGTGTAAATGTTTAGGAATACTGGAGGCAGATGAAATAAAACATGAAGAGATGAAGCAATTTGCCAGTAGGGAGTATACAAAGAGAGTGGAGAAAATATTACAGTCAAAGCCGAATTCAAGAAATGTTATTGAATCAGTTGATTCAAGAGTAGTACCAGCTATCAGATTGGAGTGGGAATTGTGAAATGGACAAAAGGTGAAGTGCAGAAACTTGACAGAAAAACTAGAATGCTATTGATTATGTATGGAGTCCACCGTCCGAAAGCTGATATTAACTGGGCGTACTTGAAGAGAGACCAAAGTGGAAGAGGCTTGATTGGTGTTAAAGTGTGTGTGCAGATGAAATGAAACAGCTTGGTTATTTGCAAAACAGCACAGAAATGTTATTAAAGGCAGTAGATAAAGAACAGGTGATCAAGACGGGAAAAGCAAAAAAGACAAAAATGAAATTCAAAGAGAACATGTTAAACAGATTGAAGAGAAACCTTTGTAAGGTCAGTTTTGTAAAACCACTGAAGAAGTATATGGAACAAAATTCTGAGCTTGGTTGAAAAAGAGGCATTTGAAAAAGTGACAGAGAACCTTATTATAGCAGCTCAAGATCAAACAGTGCAAACAAACAATTTGAGAAAACATGTGTCACCTGAGAAGGTGTCAGCAAATGTAGAGTACATGGAATTTGGGATGAAACAATGGCACACATTGTTGCAGAATGCCCCTAATTGACCAAGGAAGGATATAAGAAATGGAAATATATCAAGTTGTGAACATTTTACACCAAAGCTTTGTCAAAAATTGGGGTTTGAAGCAGGAAGTACGTGGTACAATCATTGTTAAGAAAGAGTACTTGTATCAGAAACTTGCAAGGTTTTGTGAGGTTTCCCATTCAAATGGATAAGATGAAACATAAGGCAAATATAACAGTAATAGACAAGAAAAGTCAAATTTTCTTACTGATTGATCCACCATGTCCATTTGATACTAGGATTGTGATGAAAGCAGATGAAAAGTTGAAAAAATACAACCCCTTCAAATTTAAGAATGTGAGGATTTAGAACATGAAATCTGTAAAGGAGATTGGAATGGAATGTCTTGTGGAACTTCCACAGAAGGTTTACCTCTTAGGGACAGGAAAGATCCTTATCAGGATTTTGAGCACTTGATGGCATATTGAAATCGTGGGGATAGATAAGGTTACCAGGAGTAACCTGCTATCCACATTAATTTTACCAGGAACTTATTGACTAATCTTGAGTACAGTCAATGCTGGTGATAACGATAATAATAATCCTTTCTAATATAGGCACAAGGCCTAAAATTTGGGGGAGGGGGATAGTTGATTACACTGACCCCAGCATTCAACTGGTACTTATTTTATTGACCCCCAAAGGATGAAAGGAAAAGTCAGCCTTGGTGGAATTTGAATTCAGAATGTGAAGACGGATGAAATACCACTAAGCATTTTGCCCAGTGTGTTAATGATTCTGCCAGCTCACCACCTTAATAATAATACCTTAACAGAATAAAATACATAGATAAAATAACAATCAAATTCATTTTACCAACAAAAACTAAAATGGTGGTTCTTTGGCGATTTATATATAAAAAAAAAGTTTTTACTTACCATAAAATGTAAACCAAATTTTTAGACTGTGAAAATGTATGTCATAAGCAGTTGACTTTGGCAAATGGATAATTCCATCTTTTGGAAAGACATTGTAAAAGAGCCATTGAGATCTCCTATACCAAATATCCAGTCTTAATTTGCTGATATTAAAGCCTGAATCATACACTTTTAAATTTCCTAAAAGGCTTGTGTTGAAGCGAAGTCGGCAAAGAATTTTTGTAGATGACTTTGAAGGATAGTTTCGAGAGACAAAATCTCCTCTTTGGTTGTTAAAAATTTTGTAATTAGAGCAAATGTGTTGAGAAATAGCTGTAAAAAATATATAAAGACAATACATAAATATAACATAGCAACAGTAATATTATTTTTCTTCTTGCATTTGTTACTTTAGTACAAAGGTGACACACACACACACACACACACACACACACACACACACACACACACACACACACACACACACACACACACACATATATATATATATATATATATATATATTACGGAGATGTACTTGCATAGCAAGTGACCTCAGATCGTGTGCTGGAACGAAAACAATTGCAGCGTGGAAGGTGTTTATAAGCCATTTAAAATAACACTCAAAATCCGTTAGATTCACTTGAACATTTAAATTTAATTTGTCAAAATATTTTCGTCGCTTTGAGACCGCGACCTGTTCACTGACAAAATTCTGTGCTGCAGAATTTTGTCAGTGAACAGGTCGCGGTCTCAAAGCGACGAAAATATTTTGACAAATAAAATTTAAATGTTCAAGTGAATCTAACAGATTTTGTGTGTTATTTTAAATGGCTTATAAACACCTTCCACGCTGCAATTGTTTTATATATATATATATATATATATATATATATATATATATATGAATAATTACTAAAGAAAATACATAAATACATCATACCAACAAAAATATAGCATCAGTATTGTTAGTATGAACATTGTTTTAGTATACAGGCAACAGCCATACAGTCACACAGACATCCAATTACAAAAGGGAATATATAAATAGATCATTCCAACAATAGCACTGCTATTCTTGGTATAATTGCTTTTTAGCATAAAAATGACATATGTACACACATACTTACATATACATATATACACACAGATATATATATATATATAGAATTAGACAGGCTTGGAGGAGAAGGGTGTGGAAGCTTAAAGACCCTGCAAACGGACAGAGACTTAGAGACAAGTTACTTGAAGCATTTAACGAAATAGAAGGGGATATAGCATCATACAATGTGGAAGACAATTGGAGATTTCTGCGGGACAACCTGTTGAAAGCCACCGACCAGATTTGTGGGTGGTGTAAGGTCCCCTCCCGACCCAGAGTAACGTGGTGGTGGAACAAGGAGGTAGACAGGGCTATTAGACAAAAGAAACAGGCTTGGAAGGACTGGAAGAACGGTGGTAGCAGGGAATTGTACCAATGTGCCAGAAGGGAGGCTAGGCGACAGGTTTATTTAGCCAGAGGGGAAGCAGATAAGGAAAGATTTGCCAATGTTCTGCGCCGTGAGGACCAAAGACTCGAGGTATTTCGTGTTGCAAGACAGTGTAGGAGAGAGAATAGTGATGTTGTAGGAGAGAAATGTGTTCGCATGGATGATGGTACGCTTGCATTAAATGAGGATGCAAAGAAAGAGGTCTGGAGATGCCACTACGATAGATTGCTTAATAAAGAGAATGAATGGGAGAAAGAGAGCCTGCCGTATGTCGATCCAATAGAGGGACCAGCTATCCGAGTTGATAGTACCAGGGTAGATAAAGCAATTAAGAGTATGAAGACCGGGAAAGCCCCCGGCCCATCAGGAATCACTGCAGAGATGCTCAAAATATCTGGCAGTGTTGGCTATAGCCTAGTCACCCGTATTACGAACCAGGTGATACACGAAGGAGTCATACCCAATGACTGGTGTAGCAGCATCATAGTCAACTGCTACAAAGGTAAAGGTGACGCTTTAGATACAAATAATTACAGAGGCATCAAGCTGTTAGATCAGGTTATGAAAGTTACAGAGAGGGTCATAGCCCAACTAATTAGGGAGCGAATCAATTTAGATGAGATGCAGTTTGGGTTCGTGCCAGGTAAAAGCACTACTGATGCCTTATTTCTAGTGAGACAGTTGCAGGAGAAATACCTAGCTAAGGATAAACCTCTGTACCTGGCTTTCGTTGACATGGAGAAAGCCTTTGACAGGGTCCCCCGATCCCTTATCTGGTGGTCAATGAGGAAACTTGGGATAGAAGAATGGTTAGTGAGAGCTGTGCGAGCCATGTACAGAGATGCTGCCAGTAAGGTGAGGGTTGGAAATGAGTACAGCAATGAATTCCGGGTAGAGGTAGGGGTCCAGCAAGGTTCCGTCCTCAGCCCCCTCTTATTTATCATAGTCCTCCAGGCAATCACAGAGGAGTTCAAGACAGGTTGCCCCTGGGAGCTCCTCTATGCTGATGACCTTGCCCTAATTGCGGAGTCACTATCAGAACTAGAGGAGAAGTTTCAGGTGTGGAAGCAAGGTCTAGAATTGAAGGGCCTTAGAGTCAACCTAGCTAAAACCAAAATCCTAATAAGTAGGAAGGTAGATAAAACACAAACCCCTTCAGGTAGATGGCCCTGCTCAGTATGTAGAAAAGGAGTAGGTAGTAACTCTATAAAATGTACCCGGTGCAAGCTATGGACACATAAGAGGTGCAGCAACATCAAAGGCAGGTTAACTAGCAAGTTAGTTTTTGTTTGTGGCAGATGTTCAGGTGCAATAAAGACTGTAAACAAACAGGAAACAACTTCTATCTCATTCCAGGGTGAAAAACTAGAGGTAGTCGATAGCTTCCGCTATCTGGGCGACCAAGTTAGTAGTGGGGGTGGGTGCGCTGAAAGTGTAGCTGCTAGAATAAGAATAGCCTGGGCAAAGTTTAGAGAGCTCTTACCCCTGCTGGCGACAAAGGGACTCTCACTCAGAGTAAAAGGCAGACTGTATGACGCATGCGTACGAACAACCATGCTACATGGCAGTGAAACATGGGCTGTAACTGCTGAGGACATATGTAAGCTCGCAAGGAATGAAGCCAGTATGCTCCGTTGGATGTGTAATGTCAATGTGAATACCCGTCAGAGTGTAAGTATCTTGAGAGAAAAGCTGAACATTAGAAGCATCAGTTGTGGCGTGCAAGAGAGACGATTGCGCTGGTATGGACATGTGGTGAGAATGGAGGAGGATAGCTGCGTGAAAAAGTGCCACACCCTAACAGTTGAGGGAACCCGTGGAAGAGGTAGGCCCAGGAAGACCTGGGCTGAGGTGGTGAGGCAAGACCTTCGTACATTGGGCCTCACCGAGGCGATGACTACTGACCGAGACCTTTGGAAATGTGCTGTGCGTGAGAAGACCCGGCAAGCCAAGTAAGATCGTTGCCAGTGCCCCTGGACAGTTCTTGTGCGGGTGGCACATGAGATGCACCATTTTGAGCGTGGCCGTTGCCAGTACCGCCTGACTGGCTCCTGTAGGATTTTCAAGCGAGATCGTTGCCAGCGCCCCTGGACTGGCTTGTGCGGGTGGCACATAAAAGACACCATTTCGAGCGTTGCCGTTTTCGTGCGGGTGACACGTAAAAGCATCCACTACACTCTCTGAGTGGTTGGCGTTAGGAAGGGCATCCAGCTGTAGAAACTCTGCCAAATCAGACTGGAGCCTGGTGTTGTCATCCGGTTTCACCAGTCCTCAGTCAAATCGTCCAACCCATGCTAGCATGGAAAGCGGACGTTAAACGATGATGATGATGATGATGATGATACCTACACACATGTTGGGCCTCACAGAGGCAATGACAAGTGACTGAGACTCTTGGCAATATTCTGTGCTTGAGAAGAGTCATCAAGCCAAGAGAAATCATAGTTGTGGCTGTTGCGAGTGTCATACAAATGATACCCATGCCAGTGCCATGTAAAAAGCACCCATTACATTCTTAGAGTGGTTGGCATTAGGATGGGCATCCAGCCATAGAAACCATTCCAAATCAGACTAGAACTTGGTGCAGCCCGCCATCTTACCAGTTCAAGACAAACCCTTTAACCCATGCCAGCATGGAAATTAGACGTCAAATGATGTTGATGATGATCACACACACACACACACACACACACACACACACACACACACACACACACACACAACACACATATATATATATATATCCTACTTATCAGTCTGGTGAACACATAAGCCAAATTGACTACCTCATCACCTGGCAACAAGATAGATGGATGCTTAAAAATGCGAAGTCTTTCCCAGGTGAAGAGTGTACAAACCAACAATAGGTTACTAGTTAATGACTTCAGAATTAGAGCTAGAAAGACTCGGAGAAATAAACCACTCTGGAAAAGAAGACTATGGGAACTCAAAGACCCAGTAAACAGACAAAAATCTAGAGATTTACTAATGGAAGCTTCTAACAAAAGAATCATGGCAGCCACCAGTGTGAAAATAATTTCAATATGGAGCAAATAATTCAGGAGAAAATATTTGCGAAGATATCATTGACTCTGTTATTATCTAGAGTAACAATTTAAAATTGATACTAACAGAATCAATAATATAGACGATTGCAGGCCCCAAGAAACATTAAGTAACTGAAGGATTAAAATTAATCAAAGGACATACTAGGTATGTCTACCTGCAAAAAATAATAGTCAAATCTCTTATTTAAATCACCAAAATACACTGATAATAACTACGGAAATCAACCTTTTGAAGGCAAATGGGCTAAGACAATCTCTCAGCATACATTCAAATATTTGGACTCATGTGGACTGGTTTCTGGACTGGCATTATTGCCTTACCTTCCTCAGTCTATACATAGAAACCCCACCATGGCTACTACAGTCTATACATAGAACCCCAAACATGGCTATTACAGCCTATACATAAACCCCTCCCCATGGCTACTACAGCCTATACCTAGAATCCCCACCATGGCTACTACAGCCTATACATAGAACCTCCACCATGGCTGTTAAAGTCTCTACATAGAATCCCCACCATGGCTACTACAGCCTATACATAGAACCTCTGCCATGGCTGTTAGAGTCTCTACACAGATCCCCCACCATGGCTACTACAGCCTTTACATAGAACCCTCCAACATGGCTATTATAGAACCTCTCCATTATTACTCCAATTTATACATAGAACCCAACCATGGTTACTACAGTCTGTACATAGAACCTCCACCATGTCTACAATAGTCTATACATACAATCTCCACCATCACTACTGCAGTGTATGCACAGAATCACAACCATTGCTACTACAGTCTATATATTTACCAAAATAAATTCTAGATGTTTCTACAAAACATACCTGATGATGTAGCAACATAAAAAGCTACAATTACTCACCAGAAATAGCCAACCTCTTAAAAACCAGAGCCAACCTCAAACATAATAACACCAAAACCAAACTGAAATAAAAGTCGGTATCCATTAAAAAAAAAAAAGGAAAAACAGATAGAAAAGAAAAATGCTTCAAAAATAAATAGTAACCTTCAAAAAAGCAGAAAACTGGTTAACAGTTCTATCCAAGATAAACCACTACAAAACTAACAGTAAAAAACTATACCAAAGAATCATCATCATTGACAATAGTGACATCTCACAATTTGTTATATTAACAACCACAAATAATATACCAAACACCAAGCCAATGCCATTATTAGACATTTCTAGAAAATCAGCCAACATAAAACAACAGAAACAGGAATGAAATGAAAAAAAAAAAATAACATTCAGGCCTTAATTGTGACCCCTTCCAATAAATTCCCCAAATCAAAAGAAAAATCTAAAACTTGGGGGTTATACAAAATTCCAAACACTTAGGATTTGAAGGAATCACTTCAGACACCAACACCTACAACTCACCCATATCAAAACTGCCAAATTCTCAGAATCTGGAATCTGGATAATAATTATAACAATTCTCAAGTTCAAACAAACCCAAATCGTACCATTCAGACAAATCACCCTCCTAAGGATCCTTTGAAAATATAAAACTTCTAGAAAGGTCAGTTCTTGATATCACTAACTCGGCTCACTCTCTAGACTATCACACACTATTCCCTAATGTAGCAAAACATGTTGGCATCAACAATAAAAATCTTTTTCACATATCATTCTATCATTAACCACAACCGTTCTTTCAACCCCATTCTCTATTATTCTCTGATACTAAAAAATGTACTCAACACCACTACAACACTAGAAAAAACCTGCTGTCAGCTCACTAAATCTCTCCAGTGGAAAAGAACAACACTTCCAAAACATGCTACTTCTCTAATAGAGTAATACTGGTATACTCTCTCTCTCTCTCTTGCATGGATGCACACATACTTTGCAAAGAAAGACATTTTCCACACAATGCACATTTCTGCACAGAGAAGACTGAAAGGAATAACATTTGATTAACAGAATGAATGAAATAACAAAAACTATTGTGTACCAGCAATACTTTAGATCATCCATGATGGATTATGTTAATCCAGCCTGGACCGTCACCAGAGAGTATATGTCCAGACTGTCACACAGTACCTATGTGAATCATCAGTAAGTGCTACAGGGTACAGTATGGTTTGTAGGTAAGATATGGCATATCTTGGAACATGGATCTGTGGACACACCTAGTTGTTCTACTGACAATTTCTGTAATATAGGCCTGGTGAATCAAGGACTGACCTAGGGCTACACAGCAGCTAATCTTTTGCCAATGACAAAACCTCTTTGTGGTAACTTGACATGTTAGATATAGTAGTGAAATCTCCATCAAATTCAACCCCACTACCCTAACAATAGCACAGACATTAGGTAATGTGGTTCTAGACAACAGTAAAAAGATGGGATGGCCACAGTTGGAACACCTTTGATCATTAGTCTATTTGATCAGAGTCAATCTTGTGTTAACTAACAATGCCCATGCTAGATGGAGCTTGTTGGGCCAGTGTGGGCCTTTATAACAAACAACTAACCAGCCATGAGAAAATCAAGGTAACCTCTATATGGTCACTTGATATGTTAGAAACAGTAACTAAATCTCACTCAATCATAGTCATTAAATATATGGAAGGACAAACAGAATAATTGATCCTAAATATCCAATGATAGAAACAAAAAACAGACAGGATGGCCATAGTTGGGACACCTTTGAACAGGGCTGATGTGAGGCTATAAAAACAACAAAATGCTATGGACTATGTCTCCATGACTAAATGTGTAATGATAGGATGACCATGGATGGAAAGTATTTGGCAATAGGTCCAATCAGTCAGAGCTGACCAAGGGTTAAACAGCACCATCAATATTCTGAATTAATGAGATTCACAACGGTTTGATGTTTGACATTTCGGATACTGTTTCAATGTTTCAATATTCCAAAGTAGTAAATTGTCAATTTTCAAACAGGATCGGTACCAATTACTTGTAGCAGTCAGCTACTAAGCTGCTATAGTCTTGTTTCTTTACCAATATTACTGCTTCAGTTAGTTTAAAGTTGATGGCTATATCAGAAATTATAGATTTATCATGTCCATTTGCAAGAAGAATTCTTAATAAAACTTGTAAACCTTCATGAAAACACTGAAATCTTCTTGAATATCTGCAGAAAAAAGGTTTATAATTTATGGGAAAGACTGTACAATTGTTTGATGTTTGTAGGTATATGTCAATACTAGCAGTATAACCCGACGTTGTCCTGGTGTGACTTATTACGCCATCCACGATAGGTCTTGCTAAGTGAAAATCAACTAAAAGAGAAAGCTTTACAACGAGAAAACCCTTATGATGGAATCTGGGGCTCTTAGCTTCCTTTTGCCGAAGTTGCAATGATAATTTGTAACTAGACTGAATAAGGAATACCCTGTTTCACTCGTTCCTGTTTTCGTTACATTGTCTGTCTGCATGTTCAGCGTCCTTGTCTCCTCTTAGTATTTTTTACATATTTTTCATAACATAGAAACGTAAAAACACACACAACCACACATACGTGATCTGTGACAACAACATACACATAAATACATACACACATCAACATTATAGATATAAGATTTAGTTTGTGTGTGTTTCTTATATAAACACGCACACGCATAGCTATTTTATAACTGTCTTCCGTTCTCCCTTCCTCTCTTTCTCTCTCTTCATTGCTCCCGTTCTCTATTCCATTCACCCCCTCTCTCTCTCCCTCTTTTACTCTTACTGTCTATATTATATGTTGAGCGCGTGATCGATGTGTAAGAACGCTGGTACAGATAGAATGGAAGAAATATAAAAGTTGCTAGAAACAAAAGCCAAATCACCCTTAAATCACACAAAGTAAAGGGAATTTTAAAAAATCTAATTACTGCACTGGAAAGTTCACATTGAGAAAATTCTATTGATGTAAAGCTTTTCACGAAAAAGTGGAAAATGTGGATTTCTATAAACTTGTAAAAGGACTACACACAGACACACAACTTCAGCTTTATATATATAGATTAGGGAGTTCAGAGCCATACGTGTGTGTAGTGAGACAGGCTAGCACTATTTTGTTGTGGTGGCATATCACAGTTATGCTATGCCCAAAACATCCAATTACTGCTGGCTGCAGAAGGTTGTTACATGTGGCAGCTTCCACCCAGCAGTGAAGTACACCAGTTTTGAAAGGCAAAAAGACAGTTGTCGATAGAAAGTTAAGATGTAAACATCAGTTGCTGATTTACCACCAATTGGTAAACATCATTTTTACTGCTATAGGATTGCTACCTCACTTCACAACTAACCTACACCACACATCAGATATTTTGCACCAGTATCATCTTGCAGCTCTCAAGTACCGAATCTAAATACCTTGGATGTTATGGAGAAATTAACATGTTTCACACTACACCCTGTTTGACTTGAACGCTTAATTACCCTATGATGTGCTTTCTACTTCTACATGTGTGATCAAGGAATAAACTATTATGTTTATTAACAAAAGATATTGCCTTCTAATATTTGTCTTTACATTCATGTAAAACATACATTTGTACATTATTGAAAGCCATCTTACATGCACACAATTTATATACCTCCTAAAAGTGAAAGAGGTGGAGGGTTGTTAGAACAAATAGAAAAGTGGTGGGGAAACTGCTCCAATAAAGCAAATTATGAACTTTGATAAATGTGATGGCCCAGTGATGTAAAATATTGAATTAATTTTTTTTGGTTTGAATTTCTAGTGAAGAATGAGAAAATATTGCATTTAAGCAAACTATGGACTTTAATAAAAATGGCAGCCCGTTGATGAAATTAAATATTGAATTAAGATTTTCTTAGTCCAGATTTGTTGGGAAAGAATGAGAAAATATAGCATGTGAGCAAACAATCAATAGTTAATCAATACTTAAAAGAGCAAATTAATAGCTCATGTTTTCAATTATTATAAGTACAAGTGAACTATGAATGGAGAGAATTGGTAGATCATCCCACAAAATATTTTGTGGTATTTTAGTTTATTTAAAGAACCAAAAACTAAAATACCAGCTGATTTACAGCCATTTACAATCTGAGTAAAAATCTCATGGAAGTCAAGTTTGAGCTTCTTTTTTCTGTGGTTGATTATAAAGTATCAGCACTGGGTCCATACCATCAATTATATACACCACTCCTTAAATTTGTGCCTATGTTAGAAATTTGTAAAGGGAGGATACATGAAATGTAGCAGCATTTGTACCTTTTATAATGTGGTAAAGAAGTGGTAGAGCATTAGGCTTGTGCTGTTTATTCTGACTTGGTGCTCTCAGTTCAAATCTTGCTGTGGTTAAGTTTCAGGGTCAATAAAAAAAAGTATGAGTCCAGGACATTTGAAGATTAACAAAACTGTCAGAGGTTTGGGTAAGATGTCCTGTGGTATCTTTTCCAGCTCTTTGAGTTCTGACTGCAACATCTGTGACAAAACTGTGATGCCAAGGTGTATTGACCCCAAACAGCCACCTTTCCTTTGAATACATGGAATGGCATGGAGTGAGTGAGACTTGTTTGCATAGGCAACTAGTAAACTTCATTGAGAAATCTTGCCCTGACCTAAACATACCTGGCCACTCTTGACTGATGGAAGCAGCCCCATGGTGGTAGAAGAACTGAAATGAATTCCAACAGCTAGAAGCTATAACAAAATTACAGACATTCCTTGTCAGAAAATTACATTCATCTCTGTATTATTTTCCTTGGTTTATAACAATTCTACATATTAAATGTCTGAGATAGATGGCCGCTTATACAATATTGACATTATAAACTTTATCTTTACAATGTGTGTGTGTGTGTGTGTATGTGTGTGCATAAACAAACACCTACATTAGTTAAGTATGTACCACACACACACACACACACACACACACACACACACACATACACACACAATATTTAAATATCTACACAACATTCCAGTTGGTTCTATCTTCAATAGTTATTGGTGTTGTATTCTTGTCTGAGACCATGGAATATTTAGATACACAGTTTGTAAATAGTCTGTTAAAGATGAGATTAATGATCTAGAAAATTATAACTTTATTAAAAGTATTTCATATTTAAATACGTAATACCTCAGTCTGTCTTTAATAGGAAAATTAAATGAATAATGTATAATACGCAGTAAAGACAGCTCGCCAGTACAAATGATGAAATATAAAATAGAGAACTGACATGTAATTGAGGAAATGTGTTTATAGATGATAAAAATAAAAGGAGTGTTGGGGAAGACATAGAGAAAGAGCGATTAGAGTCAAAGTCATTCTATTATCATCAAAATGCATATTGTGTTACCTAAATTGATGTATCCAGCAATTATAAAGAAATCTTGTGTAATCTATAAGGTCATTGGAACAGCAGTAGAAAGATCATGGGAAAGGCAGTAATCTATATGGTCATAAAGCATGGTACTCTGAGCTGATTTATCAAACTATCAACAATTATATTATCTGTCTCTCTGCTGATAGCAGTAGCAAGTATCCACATTATTTTCCATATTTATCCTCTGAACTATATAGTTCCAAGAGTGAACCATTTCAACTTCTTAGAGATCAAGAATTCTTTCTCATGTCCATAATAAAACAACTACCATATATAGATATATATATATATATATATATAGATAGATACATTGATAGATATAGATAGATATATAGATATAGATAGATAGATAGATAGATAGATAGATAGATAGATAGATAGAGATAGATAGATAGATAGATAGATAGATAGATATAGATAGATAGATATAGATAGATAGATAGATAGATAGAGATAGATAGATAGATAGATAGATAGAGATAGATAGATAGATAGATAGATAGAAAGATAGATATAGATAGAAAGATATAGATAGATATATATAGATAGATATATAGACAGATAGATATAGATAGATATAGATTGATATAGATAGATAGATAGATAGATAGATAGATAGATAGATAGATAACTTTCTTTATTGGCCACACAGGGCTGAACACAGAGGGGACAAATACAAATGTAGAGCATTTCTTTTCGAAAATGAAAAAGAAAAAGGGTAAAAGAGAGAAAAAAAAAGTAAAATTCCGATCAATCGAAGAGAAAAAGCGATCAAAAGGGATCATGCATCACAGAAGAAATTTTTTAAATGTAAGAAGCAAGATTAGGTTTATCCATGGAAAGATAAGCCTACGGAAAAGACCACGGTAACCTCAGGCAAGGAGGGAAATAAGCACATGAGAGCAAAGTGCTCTCTCTCTCTTTTTTCAATTTACAAGATCATGCTCAAAGTGGTTTCGTCACTCGCACGCACCATCTTTGCTACATTCATCCACCTGTTTTCAAAACTTTCACGGGACAAAACCTGCCTCTCCATTCTCACCTTCCTTTTCAAGTGGTACTTGAAAAAGTTGATGAGCGATTGGCCAGAGAGGTAAGTGTTTGTCTCTAATCCTTTTGCTTGAGTTCACCACACACATTCTTTCACCATGGCCACCAGTATGATGAACACTACCTTGTCTTCACGGTTGAGGGAAGGTGATGGAGCAAGTTTCACGACAGACTCGGCCGATAGGCGGACTCGTCCCACACGTGACAGCAGAGATAGATAGACAGATAGATAGATAGATACATACATACATACATACATATATATTGTCAGTAGTTCATATATCTGAAAAAGGACATTTTTAAGCATTAAAGCAGTAATGGCCAATTATAGAGTGATCATTGGTTTTATACGTATAAAGCAGTCAGCAGTATAGGTGACTAAAATGGCTAAAGGCGCATAACTTGTCTACAACTGGAGGAAGAAATATGTAATGGTCAGTTGGTTTGTAAACAAAAAAATAATTGTCCATGGTACAGGTGAAAGAGGGTTATTCCCCTTGCATTGGCTCTGACTGTAGTGATATTCGCCAGAGCTGTGGCAGGCTAAGTCCTTTACAGGTGCAAAACCAACGGTCACTCTATGACAAGCCATAACTTTTAACTACCTAAAATATATTTGTTTCAACTAGGCACAGACATGGCTGTGTAGTAAGAAGCTTGCTTCCCAACCACATGGTTCCGAGTTCAGTCCTACTGCATGACACCTTGGGCAAGTGTCTTCAACTATAGCCTTAGGTTAACCAAACCATTGTAAGTGGACGGTAGATAGAAACTGAAAGAAACCCATCGTCGTCGTCGTTTAACGTCCGCTTTCCATGCTGTATATATATATATATATATATATATATATATATATATATATATATATGTATGTATATATGTATATATATATGTATATATATATATATATATGTATATATATATATATATATATATATATATATATATATATATATATATATATATATACACACACACACACACACATATATATATATACACACACAAAAGGAAGTAAAAAATTATTCGCACTTCTGCCATAACATATCTTAATTATTGTCACACTGCCTTCGGTACATGCGTACTTATAGTTGAAACAATTGTGGTCATGTGATCAAAGTTTGAACCTGATTGTGCCATTTTTCTTTCTGGCTTTACAGTGTAAGCATGGCCACATCACTATCAACGTGTATCAAAGAAGAACAAAGAGCAGTGATCCGATTTCACTAATTGGAAGGTGTGTCAGGTGCTGAAATTCGTTGGCAGCTTTTAGCACAATACGGAGACAGCGCACTACTGCATAGAAGTGTGTATGAGTGGATTGAGAAGTTTAAAAGTGGCCGGACAAGCATGACGCATGAAGAGGGAACAGAACACCCGTCAACCTCCACCACTGATGAGAAGATTCAGCAAGCTCGAGAGATGGTAATGGTAAACTGGTTCACCATTACCATCTCTCAGATCACTGCTCTTTGTTCTTCTTTGGTGTACATTGCTAGTGGTGTGGCCATGCTTACACTGTAAAGCCACAAAGAAAAATGGCACAATCAAGTTCAAACTTTGACCATGCGACCACAAATAGTACTAACTATAAGCATGCATGCACAGAAGGCAGTGTGACAATAATAAAGATATGTTATGGCAAAAGTGCGGATAATTTTTGACTTCCCCTCGAATATATATATATTTTTATGCATTTGTATCTTTGTGCCTGTATTTGTATCCCCCACCCATTGCTTGACAACCAATGTTCATGTAGCGGTTCAGCAAAAGAGAATGATAGAATAAGTACTAGGCTTAAAATATAAGTCCTGGGGTCGATTTGTTTGACTAGAACTCTTTAAGGGAGTGTTCCTGCATGGCCACAGTCAAATGACTGAAACATGTAAAAGAATATATGTATATATAAACGAAAATATGAACTAAGAGAAATAACTCATAATTGCTAGTGGCATGTATATGAACAAGACAAATGCAGGTGTATCAAATACCATACAACATAAATTCTTGATTTATTAATATTACTAATATGTCTATCTCTAGAGGATGTGTCATAATTACCAAATAACAATTGAGACCATCTCCACTTGAGAAGGGGGTACAATCACAAGAATCAAGAATTCTCCATAGCTGACATTCCATTATGATACATTCCCAAGAGGCAAAAAAGATTTTAATAAATCAAAGATTTATGTTGTGTGGCATTTGAGAGATACCTGTATTTGTCATTCTACCTCTCTATAGATATGTATCTTAATAATACTAAAACTCTAGAGATGTTTGTTTGTACCTGAAATGTCTCAGAAATAGTACATTTTATCTTAATTTTTTTTTGCCTATTTATTTTCATACTTACCTTCGGCAGTGACATTCGGACCTCTATTTATTAATGAAAATGAGTAAACACAATTTTTGTTTGTTATTTCTTGACGAAAAAAACATGGCTTCCATGACGTTAACACACATGCACACATACAGAATACACACACAAATAATAAATGTTATGGCATGTCAATCAACACAAACACAGGCCTGCTATCTGTGACATATACACACACATAGTCTTTGTGCTCTCTAAGAAAAACAACATTGACTTTTTGACATACACAATATTTTAATCCTTTAGAAATATTTTTAACTGAATGTGATTTCAGAAAATGTAAGTTGTTTGTACAGTAAGTATTTATATTTTAGCATTCAATATTTTAATGTTTTTTTTAATATTATTTTGTTTTTTTTAATATTATTTTAATATCGTCAATTTCCGTAAAAATTTTTATATATTTACTTTTGATTTAAAGTGAAAGAAAGGAGAAAGTGAACGATATATGTACGTGTATATGAAATGGACATGTGTGGGTGAAAAAGAGAGAGAGAGAGAGAGAGAGAGAAAGAGAATGAAAGAGAGAGAGAGAGAGGAAGAGAGAATGAAAGAGAGAGAGGAAGAGAAAATGAAAGAGAGAGTGAGTGAATGGATGTATTGTCATGTATACGTACATACATCAATACATATGCGTACATCTTTTTTGTATGTAAGTGTGCATGTGTGTGTGTCTGAGAGAGAGAGTGAACGTGTGCGTTCTCATGTATATGTAAGTGGCACTCTCTCTCTCTCTTACTCACACACACATTTCATACACAAATTGATACATTTTTCACTTTCTACTCTCTTTCACTTTAAAACAAAAGTAAATAAACAAAATTTTTTTACGGAAATTAACGAACAAAACCAGCTGATCCAGATAACAGTTCTGAGAGTCAAAGTGAAAGATTGCCCCAAGGGAATATCATTACAAAAATTTTTTTGAGTGCATTCAACGTATCTCAGCTTCGAAGATTTGGTTGCTATTTCCAGCATGCCCTGCGACCATGTAACAGCTATTTGTGATAAAGGACCCAAAATACATGTTACATGGTAGCAGGGTATGCAAGAAATAGCAGTCAAATCTTTCCTTTTCCAAGGAAAGGAGTTGTTTACGCATGATTTCAATGTCACATTCATTGAAAGCATGTGAAATAACCCGGAAAAGACAAAAACAAAACTCTGTTGCTGGGAAACTCAGACTTTCAAGGTGACCCAATGGGTCATGGATAGTCTAGTATATATTTAAATAGATCAAAGATAGATCAAAAGTGAAGAATGTTATATATGATGGCTAGACAGTAAAACACAAATAAACAGGTCATACAAACTATTCAGTTAATGGAAGCTACATCAATGAAGTGAAGTGAAGTCCACTGGTATTTGGAATCTTGCAAATCCAAGAGTATGGAACTAAACAGAGTATAGTATGTATTTATATGAGAGAGACAGGGATTAATATCTATAATGTTTATGTAACTTAGTTTTATTATTTTTAAATTAGAGAAATAGTGGTCAAGACACTGAAAATAATGGAATATTTCTAGAAAAATGAGTCAAATGAGCAAATGTTGTTAGTGAGTGATGGGGGGGGGGGGTAAGCGCCAGTGAAATTTTCAGAAGGAAACATTAAATTCGTCATTTTACATTTGTTATAAAGTATTCTCTCCTAATGTAAAAAAAGAAAAATATCCACCCTCTGAGACCATCTTACTTTTCATTCAGACATAGCATATCTAGAACTACATTATCAAATGTGTTCTTTTAAAAGTGAGTGGCTTCATAGTTGCTTAACTAATTTTTTAAAAATAAAATAAAAATTAAGGAGATAAATTACTCTGAAAAGTTAAAATTAGTTTTAAAATGATTACATAACTGGAGATGACTCAAACTGTGACAACCCATCTGACATATACCAGCATAAGAAGCAAACAGATGATGATGATGATGATGCTGATGATGATGATGCTGATGATGATCATAATGATGATGGAAAAGCAGGGAATGCTGTCATAGAGACTGATCAAAGAATTCCTCAATTGGTATCTCTTTTACAGACTTTCAATGTAAGAGATAAAGTGAGCGGTGCATGACAATTTGTGATATTGGCAAACATTGGTGACACGTAATCAAAGACCACGGTAAGACTTGTAAAGTTTGGAAGAAGAATATTGATCATATATTGATTAGCTACATACTAATTATATATATTTCCTAATAAGTTACATACTAATCAGCTATATTCTACTAGAATAGTTTAACAGTCAACAAAGAGTTATTAGTAATTACAAGAAAGACCTGGAAGAATTGTCATGTAATATTTCAATATTATGATAACCCACCATTACAAATACCAAAATTATTGAAATAATAAAACACTCTAATGTTTCTAATTCAGCGTTACATGGTTATGGCACTGCCATATTATTTCTTGAATTCTACAAATTTATTAGTTTCTGCCTACTTCATTTAGTCCACATTTGACCTTATTAAAATATTTTCTCATTCTGAATCAGTTAGTTTATTAAACTCAGCTAAATTTAGTCGCCTCAATTGTATTTAATTTCATTTACTTGTTAACTGAATTCAGTTTAATTCAATTTGTCTTTCATACACTTTCTCTTTAGACTGCTTTGTTCCATTTGCAATTGTAATGGTTTAATACAATTTCTACCATTCTATCACTGCAGCAACCACTAACAAATCCCATTTGTGCAGCCATGCTTTCCATCAGAACTACATGAAATTATGTAACTTACATTCAATGCAACTATAACAGACTCAATAGTGAGGACTTTGTATAGATTTACATCCAATATTGCTATAGGGACAGTTCACTTTGCTATTGCAGTTTCAACAAGGCTGTTCCAGTTGGCTGCTTGACTTTTCATTTAGTAGAGAGTCAATCTGCACAAGATGTGGTTTCAGACAGTGAAGCAAGTATTTACATACACAGCATCTTTTGTAAAAGTATCTCACACAGAAGAAACAAATTAAAACTTAACAGTTATTTTAAACAAACTTGTAACACTCTTACAAAACATCTCATGGATCAATAAATTGTGAGTCTAAATAAACATAGAAGATCATAGCAGATACAAGAAAGGCGTCAGCATATTGACAAATGAATTTAGTCTAGAAGAGAATTGTGAAAAAGTTTGCTGTTGTAGGCTGAAAAGATACACACACACACACACACACAAATATAGCCATAATGTTTTTTATATTATTGTTGTTTAGTCCTATGTCAAACTTCATTTAGTAGCTCTATGATCAAACATGCTCCAACAATGAACAACCTGCTTTTGTATATATGCCCTGTAATATAATTAATTTATTATCTGATGGCCATGTTACTCATAACTATGTGGTTCTAAGTTTCATCCAGCATCTTGTAACATAGTCTCGAGATACAAGAGATATGTGAGTGGAATAGATATTAGACTCAGCAGTAAATCAACTAATTGCCTTATCAACATATTAAATAGACTCAACAGTTATTTGATTAAATTTAAGCAAAATTAAATATGAGATTAATTGAAAGATATTTAATTGCAGGATTCATTTGTTCCTGGAACCCCATGAGAAGATTGCAGAGTAGCATGACACAAGTCAATGATATCAAAGTCTTAGCATATATATCAATGATATATGCATTAGACGGTACAAATGTACAGCCAGATAGACTGAGTCAGTGAGATACAAGTTCCTTTGGCAGTGACCCTTGGCCATACTGTTCTCTCTTAACTGTATGCATATTCATACATTTACTAAATAACCAGTTGCATAAAAGATATTTGTACACATACAAAACATTACACAATATATCAATAACTAGAGTGATTATACATTCCATCTGCTTTCTAATTTTGTCACAGGGAAAAGGATTTGCCAATCATAAAATTTTTGTGAACACACAGACCTGTAAAATTAGGGAGTACATCATTTACCAGGATCATTATAGAGTACAAATAATTAATTAATTAATTGCACAATCACAACAAGCTGTAACTTGCACTTTCTTAAACCCTTGATAAGGAAATAACTATGATTATGCTGGCTAAAATGATTTCAAATTTTAAAACTTTTGTTATAATTTACTGTTAAATGTTTATAAATAATATGAAAATAAAAGTAAAACTTCACCAAAATTCACCATTTTTAAAGGCAATTATTTTTTCTTTTGTTAAGAATTTAATTGATTGACCAAAAAAAATTGGTGTAAGAAAGCAATATGCAGCAACTTTTATATTCAAGCACCAATGGAAAATAAATAAAAAATATACATTAACAAGATTTCATCATACCATAGTTTTTGAATAAAAGCAAGTGGCGCTTGCTCTGAGCTCTAATTCTTTCACAGTGAACCTTAGCCTAACTCACTTCAGGTTTGCTACAGCAGATGGCTAGGGGTGGAGTAAGGAGTCATAAGGCTATGGGTTATGTCCTACATAAAAGAATTATATTAGAGCAAAAAAAAATGAGTTGAAAGAGTATTTCTTGGTGTGAGTAAACAAGAATGACTGAAATTACAATTCCAAATTTCCTTTATTAAGATATTGTTTTAATTAAATTTAATTAAATTTCTTGTCATTCTTGAATCAGAGAAAAAGGGAAGGAAATAACTATTTTCTTTCAATTGTTCTTTACAGAGTTAAAACATACACATAACAACACACATGCATTGATCCACCTATCTATACATGCAGACATATACACATGTACATACATACATACATGTACAAACTGTCACACCCACACACACACATACACACCCTCAAAAACATGTACTCACTAACCCATCCACACATGCATAGGCCTATCTGTGTGCTCACACATACATGCAGCTATAAAGACACGTAAAACACATGCATATACATACATACATACTTTCATATCCTTGACAAACGTTGGATATATATATTTAATGAAGTGGAGTTGCATATATATATATTTAATGAATCAATGTATTCACACAACATACTTCACAAGACACCAAAACAACCTCTCAACAGCTCCTATTTTCTTTTATTATGAGCACATTGGCTCTACAAAGAAGGGACAATACAAGGATAGACAGCACAACACTGTGGGGTACATAAAACATATAACAAATGAAATTATGAATATAATGATATACTGAAAAATGAAATGTCTTCCTTGCCCCCACACATGCAGATAGTGTCATTCAACTGTTTATGTATCACATATTAACATTACAGTTCATTATTCTTTTTTTGCATCGTTTTTTTTTTGTTTTAAAAGTCATTATTTTGAAATTTTAAATATTTCACTTACTTTCATATTACATATTGTAATTATATCCTCAAATGCCACCAATGGTGGGCATCTCGTATCGAACATGTATTGGCGATATTTCAATTTTTTCACCAAATAGTTCCTTTAACTTTTCACCTCTCTTTCTCTCAAGCAAGACTGCCCTGTCATCCTTGGCACACTCCCTCCCTGATAACTTGACTCTAATTACATTTTTCATTTTTGTAACCTTTCACTCGATCTCTACACTCTTTTTCTAGTTTATCATCGCTCGAATGTGTTTTCCTTTTGGCACCAACTCCTGTTTTCCGTCATTATTCTCTCCTGGTGTTCCTGGTATTGGTGTCTCATCCTTCTCTCTTACTCTTTGTTGTTGCTCTCTCTCTTCTCTCTTCCTTTCCTTTCTCCGCACTTCTTTCCTCCTCCGTAATTTTCTTTTTTTGGTATCTCTGGTCTTTTGCATTGATTCTCCTCTATTCTTTTATTCGTTTCAGTCATTTTGACTGTGGCCATGCTGGAGCACTGCCTTTAGTCGAGCAAATCAACCCTGGGACTTATTCTTTGTAAGCCTAGTACTTATTCTATCGGTCTCTTATGCTGAACTGCTAAGTTACGGGGATGTAAACACACCAGCATCGATATCAAGCGATGTTGGGGGACACACACACATGCATATATATATACGACGGGCTTCTCTCAGTTTCCGTCTACCAAATCCACTCACAAGGCTTTGGTCAGCCCGAGGCTATAGTAGAAGACACTTGCCCAAGGTGCCACACAGTGGGACTGAACCTGGAACCATGTGGTTGGTTAGCAGCTACTTACCACACTCCTGCATCTATATTTTCTTTTGTCTTTTTCTGTGGACTTTTGGGTGGTGAATTAACGTTTTCTTCTTTTCTTCTTTCTTTTCTCAACTGTATACTTTTCTCCTACATTTTCTATCTTTTTGCATACTTGCATTTGTACCTCCGCTCTTTGTTCTTCTTCCTCTTCCTGCTTCTATCAAACTCCCATCTCAACAAATATGCTACTCTTTATAAGAGTTTGGCTAGTCCATTCTTCCAATCCTCCAGGGGTGTCAATGACTCTTGCCACAACATCTCCCCATTTGAGATAGACTTTCGTTGGAAGTTAATATTATTTTTATCTATTTATTTTTCTTACAATTTATTTTTCTTACAATCACATCTCCCTTTTTAAAATTTTCCTCCTAGTTTTTGTTTCTAAATTATTTTTTGCCAAAAACCCACATTTTTGGATACGGAGATTCCGGAAAATTGTCAAAAATCAGAATTTTGAAATTTTTTTGCGCCCCCTACCCCAAATTCTTCATTTTACACTTTTTTCCGTAAACCTAAGCCTAAAACCCCAACCCTAACCCTAAGTCGAAAAATTTTTTTCAGAATCGTTATCTCCATATTTTTCCGCATATTTAAAAAGAAAATCGTGAAAAGTTGAAAATGAAGTGGGTGGGGGTGGGGTGTAATTTAAAAATATTGATTTTTGCCAATTTTATTTGCAGATTTGTATTCTCCATCGCTGAAAACAGGGTTTTGTATAGAAAAAAAATTAAATTAAAAAAAGGGTGTTTTTTTGAGGGGAGGGACAAAAGGAAGTCTTGCCGTTTTAAATATCGGTGTTTTCTTTCACTTAAAACTTTGAATAATACTTAATTGCTTCATCGAAACAAATCTCACCTGGTTTCTTCGGCAGAATATAGTTACTATATTTTTCATGTTCGGCAGGGGATGACTTTCTTAAAAGTAGTTACACCTTCTTGTCATTCCAATTTTTTCATTCTTCTTTGACGATTTCTTCGTATCTTCTAAAATATGCAGAAAAAGTAGTACCTTCTTCTGGATTATAAATAAATTCTCCAATTGAGTTTGCTATGCTGTCTGACAAGAACAAACCTGGTGTATTATCAGACTTCTTCAACATTACTTTCAGTAACTGCTGGTATTGTTGTTGTTGTTGCTGTTGTAGTTGTTGTTATTGCTGTGGCAACAGTATCGTGCAAGCCATTAAGTCTTACATATTAATGATTTTTTTCTTTGATTTCATACCAAAAAAAGTTTTAACATCTGACATGAGCTTCAAATATCTTGTCGCCACTTTTATATCCTTGACAAATGCTGGATATATATATTTAACAAAGCGGAGGTAAAATCAATGTATTCACACGATGTACTTCATGAGACTCCAAAACGCCTTCTCAATGACTCCTACCAACCTCCCATCTCAACCAATATGCTACTCTTTATAAGCATTCAGCTAGTTCATTCTTCCAATCCCCACAGGAGTGTCAATGACTCTTGCCACAACAGTTACATTCCAACATGTTGTTTGGCCCTTGACAGACTCAGATGTGTGCATTTTGGTAATGTATGTATTTAAAAAAAAAACTGTTATGAGTATATATCATCATCATCATCATCATCATCATCGTTTAACGTCCGCTTTCCATGCTAGCATGGGCTGGACGATTTGACTGAGGCTACACCAGGCTCCACCAGATGGCTACACCAGGCTCCAATCTGATTTGGCAGAGTTTCTACAGCTGGATGCCCTTCCTAACGCCAACCACTCCAAGAGTGTAGTGGGTGCTTTTATGTGCCACTGGCACGAAGGTCAGTCAGGCGGTACTGGCAACAGCCACGCTCAAAATGGTGTATTTTACGTGCCACCTGCACAGGAGCCAGTCCAGTGGCATTGGCAACGATCACGCTCGAATGTCTTTTCATGTGCCACCGGCACAAATGTCAGGAAGACGACGCTGGTAACGATCATGCTCAAATGGTGCTATTTACGTGCCACCAATACGGAAGCCAGACAGCTGCTCTGGCAATGATCACGCTCAAATGGTGCTCTTAGCGCTCCACTGGTACAGGTGCCATCAAAATTTTGCTTTCGCTTGCCCCAACAGGTCTTCACAAGCTGAGTATAGTGTCCCCTGAGGAGACGTTGGCATGGGTGCCAGTCATCGAATTTAGTTCGATTTTGATTTCACATGCCTCAACAGGTCTTCGCAAGCAGAGTTTATATATTTATAAACAAATATGTATGATATAGTTGTGTGCATGCATTTGTTATACATAATAGTTGTTATTGGTGGTGGTGTTGCAGTTAGGGTGAACTAGATGTTAGAGAGAGAAATAGATATAGGTTGAGAGAGAGTGGAGGAGAGAGAACAGTAACATTCATCATGTAATTGCGTGTGCGTTTGTTAAATTATGGAAACCAACAAAAAAATAGGATGTATCAAAAACTGCTAATTATTTATCATATTAGAGTATCGTGTCATCTGTATTTGTGTGCAATAGCTATGGTCATTATAACTATGTCAACAAAGGAAAACATAAACATTATCAGATACAACTGATAAAAAAATATTTTTATATTAAAAAAACTAAAATTACTAAAACTACAATCCCTACATTTACCTCTTAGTTTAATAAATTATATTATAAAATATCAACTACATATTCATGAGAAACGTGCTTAATTGAATTTATAGCAAAACACAATGATACTGTTACCTGTGTAGGAAACTTAATATACATCTTTACCATTTAATATTTTTATATCAATATTATATCCACTAAGCATTCTTTAATGCTTTTATTTACAGATGCTAGTGTAATATAGCGTGAAGTATCAACAGATTCAGATTTCAAGTAGTCTTAACATATAATTAATTATTTGTAATAATATTATATCTGATGGTAGCTTTTTGAATACCCATAAACATGCGTGAATACATGAAAAATCAGTTACCTTCCTCATATATAAGCTGAAGTATTAATACTTTGATATTAATATTTAATGTAATATTTAATATTTATATGATTGATATCTGCAAAAAATTTTTTAATTCTTTACAGTTATAGAAGTACTAAACATGAAATGCCAACCAATTCAAAGTCTGTGACAGGAAGAACATCCAGCTGTAGGAAATCTGCATCAACAAACTCCATTTGACCCATGCAAACAGGAAAAAATAGAAGTTAATATGACAATGATCTTAACAAATGGAGAGGTTTGAATATTTGTGTAACTGTGTGGACAATCAACATTCTTTAGGAGTTTAGATCTCAGGGGCATAACTTGTGTCAGTCAGTCATTAGACTGTATCCATACTGGAGCATATGTCTCCATGGATTTTAGTTGGCCGTATCAATGTCATATTTATTTCAGTCTGGTACTGCTTTTACCTCTCTCCATTGAAATGCTAAGTCAGGTCATTTGATATAAAGGGAGACAACTTGACACACTTGCAAACAGACGTTTATAGATACACACATGCATTGGTTACTGCGACGAAGGTTCCAGTTGATCCAATCAACAGAACAGCCAGATCGTGAAATTAACATGCAAGTGGCTGAGCACTCCACAGACACGTGTACCCTTAACATAGTTCTCAGGGAGAGTCAGCATGAGACAAAATGTGATAAGGCCGGCCCTTTGAATTACAAGGTGAAATAAAGTGTTTTGTTCAAGGACACAGCAAGCCCTCAGGATCAAACTCAAGACCTTACAATCATGAGCTGATTACCCCAACCACTAAGCCATTCACCTTCACTACATTGAGACACACACATACATACACATGCATACATAGTGTGGGTTTAGTACCTGTGTGAATTGCAGTTATGAGAAGAAAATATTCAATAGCAAGATCATGCATGTATATATGTGTGTGAATGCATATATGTATGTATGTATGTATGCATGTATGTATGCATATGTATATATATATCATCATCATCATCATCATCATTGTCATTGTCGTTTAACGTTCGCTTTCCATGTTGGCATGGGTTGGACGGTTTGATTGAGGACTGGCAAGCCAGAAGGCTGTACCAGGCTCCAGTCTGGTCTGGCAGGGTTTCTACAGCTGGATGCCCTTCCTAATGCCAACCACTCTGAGCGTGTAGTGTGTGCTTTTTATGTGCCACCAGCATGAGGGCTAGTCAGGCAGTACTGGCATCGAACATGCTTGAATGGTGCTTTTTACATGGCACCAGCACGGGTGCCAGTCAGGCAGTACTGGCATCTGCCATGACAATGACTTCACTTGACTCAACAGGTCTTTGCAAGCACAGTTTATTGCCCAATGATTGAAGGGTACTCTTAAATGGCACAGGCCATGGTTATGGTCTCACTTGTCTTGCCGGGTCTTTTCAAGTACAGCATATCTCCAAAGGTCTTGGTCACTTGTCATTGCCTCCATCAGGTCCAACATTTGAAGGTCGTGCTTCACCACCTCATCCTAAATCTTCCTGGATCTACCTCTTCTACAGAGCTGCCCTCATCCATAAGCGACTCATGACCATACCATCGCAGTTGTCTGTCTTGCACACCACATCTGATGCTTCTTATGTCCAACTTTTCTCTCAGGACGCTTACACTGTCATGTATGCACACTGACATTACACTTCCAGCGGAGCTTACTAGCTTCATTACTTGCAAGCTTATGCATGTCCTCAGCAGTCAAAGCCCATGTTTCACTGCTATGTAGCTTGGTTGTTCATACACATGCATCATACAGTCTACCTTTTACTCTGAATGAGAGGCCCTTTGTCACCAGCAGGAGTAGGAGCTCTCTGAACTTTGCCCAGGCTATTCTTATTCTAGCAGCTACACTATCAGAGCACCCACCCCTGCTACTGACTTTGTCACCTAGGTAACAGAAGCTATCAACTACTATATATATATAATTAGGAAGGCAGGCAAATCACAAATCCCATCAGATATATGGCCCTGCTCAATCTGCAGAAAAAGGCTTAGGTGGAAACTCCATAAGATGTACCTGGTGTAAGCTATGGACACATAATGGGTGAGTAATATCAAAGGAATGTTAACTGGGTAGATAGATTTTGTGTATAGCAGATGCACAGGGGGACAATAAACACCAAAGATATACAGAAAACAGATGCCATCACATGCCAGGGGAAAAAAACTAGAAGTAGTTGATAGCTTTCATTACCATTCAAGCATAGTTGATGCCAGTGCTGCCTGACTGGCTCCTGTGCTGGTGGCACATAAAAGGCACCATTCAAGCATAGATGTTGCCAGTGCTGCCTGACTGGCTCTATGCCAGTAGCACGTAAAAAGCACCAACTACACTCTCAGAGTGGTAGGTGTTGGGAAGGGCATCCAGCTGTAGAAACCTTGCCAAACTAGATTGGAGTCTGGTGCAGCCTCCTAGCTTGCCAGTCCTCAGTCAAACCGTCCAACCCATGCCAGCATGGAAAGCAGACGTTAAATGATGATGATGTATGTATGCATGCAGCTAGCTAAGAAGAGAGAGAGAGAGACAGAGGCTTCCAGATAGTTTCCCCTGTAACAAATTCCATTCATAAGCCATTATCTAACCAAAACTATACTAAAAGACTGTAGTCTAAGGCGCTATACAGGGGAATTGAACCCTGAATCCTATGGTTGCAAAACAAAACTTCTTAACTACATAGCTATTGATGCAACTAATTGTTTGGCTTTTGAACAAAGTCACAACAAGATCATGAAACCAACTGGAATTTGTGTTTTCATTGTATATTAAAACCATCACTCTATTTATGGATATACCAAGGCTTGTGGCCATTGATAAGTTACTGTCATAGCTATTGTGGCCATTGATAGGTCACTGTCATGGTATGGTTTATAGTTAGCAGCTTTCTTCAGGTAGACAGTAAAACTGGCATTTTGTTTATAAAGTGGAGGCAAGGGTAGTTGAAATTATTGCATTATAATACATCTCTACTGACCAAGTTCATTAATAACACAGAGTAAAATAGTTTCAGCCTAAAATGGAAACTGGGATAACGAATTTGTTTACCAGAGTCTTCTATTCTACAGCTGTGACACATATTTCACCTAAGTGTGAATTTTAAAAATATAAACATGCATAGCTCTGTGTTAAGAAGTTTTCCACCCAACCACAAGTGTCTGAGTTTAGTCCCACTACATGGCACTTTGGACAAGTGTCTTCACTCTAGCCTGAACTAAAACTTAGTGAGTAGATTTGGTAGGCAGAAACTGAAAGAAGCCTGACATATTTATGTATATATATAAGTGGAAAGAAGGGCAACAATGTTATTTGTCTATCTCCTTAACTCCTTGGAGATTTTAGGCAAAATTATACTAATGTGTCCATCTGTTTTAATTTAATTAAATTCTATGTTGTTGTGCAGCTGATGATTGCTCTGCATTTAAATTGATGTAATGGTTGCATTGTTCAATTAAATGGAGTTGCGTGAAACGATCGTACTGCATTACCTCTGGATATCCTTGTTTCTTATTTTGCTTTTAATCACCTTATTTTGAAATTGTATGGATAATACTATACTAAATTCTGGTGCCTCAATTTAAGTACCATATTCATCTGAATCTAAATTTTTGCTGAACTCATATATATATATATATATATATATATATATATATATATATATGCACAGGTGTGGCTGTGTGGTAACAAGTTTGCTTCCTGACCACATGGTCCCAGGTTTAGTCACATTGCATGGCACTTTGAGCAATAAACTTGTGCTGACCATAGCCATGTGAATGGATTTGTGTGTGTGTATGTATATATATACATGTATATGTGTGTATGTGTACCTTTATATCTGTGTTAATCCCCCCACCACCACTTAACAGCCAGTGTTGGCGTGTTTATGACCATCTAACTTAGCGATTTAGCAAAAGAGTCCAATAGAATAGTACCAGGCTTAAAGACATAACTACTGGGGTTGATTCATTTGATTATAATTCTTCAAAGTGATGCCCCTACATGGCCATAGTTTAACAACTGAAATAAGTAAAAGCTAAAACAAAAACACTGGATAAGATTTGCTGGCCACAGCTATTTTGCTGAACACCAAGTCATTATTGGTTGTTATATTTTGGAGGCTTCAGCCTAACAGAGGATGAAGAGCCCTCATCTGCATTGATGTTATTGGCTGAGAAACCCCGCATGAAACTGAATGAGAGGTAGAGATCCTTGTTGTTACAGTGTGGTGAAAAACATTTTATTTACAACCACCTTTAAAAGAACAAAATGAAAAATAGTGCCTGTATTACTTGAAAATAAGAATGGTAAGGGAGCTAGTACAGCTCTTTACCATTTGAGCCAACTCTGCTGCAGAACACTTGACAAATAATCAATATCAAAATGTTGATGGTAGAGACATACATCTAATCATTTAAACAAAAAATGTTGTAGATGGTGATTCTAGTTGTTTGTTGGAACTAATAATCAAACAAAGAGAGTACCACAAGTGCAGAAGAATATTTTGGCAAGCTTATCTTCTGGAGCTTTATTAACGGAACAATTAGTTGAAAGCTAATCAAATTTAAAACTAGACCACTTCTACAATATTCCATATTGGTGTGACTCTAAAATCAATTATTACATGAAAATGAAGTCTAGAATGAAGCACTCTTTAGTAATCAGTATATTAAAAAAAAGAAAAAAATCCATTTGCCTTGAATTTATGGGATCTATAATTCATCATAGTCACAAGATGGTTTATATATAGATATATATGTTTTTTTACATCAATTCAGTGCTTGACCGGAACTTTTTTCAATGACCCTAAAAGGCTCGGTGGGATTTGAACTCAGAATGTACAGGCAGGTGAAATACTAAGCATTTTATCTGGCACAATAACAATTCTGCTAGTTCATTACCTAAATAATAATAAGAGTAATAATCCTTTCTACTATAGCACAAAGCCTGAAATTTTGGGGGAGAGGTTAAGTCAATTACATTGACCCCAGTACTCAACTGGTACTTAATTTATCGACCTCAAAAGGATGAAAGGCAAAGTTGACCTTGGCGGAATTTGAACTCAGAATGTAGCAGCTGACAAAATACTGCTAAGCATTTCATCCAGTGTACTAATTATTCAGTCAGCTCACCACCTTAATAATAATAATAATAATAAAGATAATAATAATTGAGTACAAAAATTATGGAAATATTCGTGGAGACTAACTGAACTCACAATAAAAGTCATTGATAATGTGCAGTGACTTTAGGGTTAAAGTTTGCAAAAAAGTTGAATGTGGAAATGTCATTAAGATGTGTTTCTTGCTTGGCACCATTTTCCTTAATTAAGCAAAATAGACTATTTGTCTCAACCAACTAAAAAGTTCAGATAAATTATACCTAATTAATGGAAAATATATAACATTCATCTCGTGATTGCTGTACATCAGTTTTAAAGTGTCTTCGTGATGTTTCTTATCATAATCATCATTTAATGTCAGTTTTTCATGCTGGTTTGGGTTGAGGATCTGGTGAAGCAGAGGACTGCACCATGTACCAAAGCCTGCTTTGGCATGGTTTCTATAGTTGGATGTCCTTCCTAACACCAAGTACTTCACATAGTGTACTGGGTGCTTTTCACATGGCACTGGTATAAGTAAGGAAAACCAAATAATTCACAAGACAAGACCCTCTCAAATAAGAATGGGAAAAAGTATTGAGGAAGATAGCTTTATGCTCAGTGTTGAGATATTAATCATTTAGCATTTAAACCAGCCATATCCAGCCAAAATATTCTACCTGTTTTATGTCCAAACTAACTAGATCTAGCCTCTGACACCAACCTTACGATATCATTCTCGAAATGAACAGTTACCTCATCAAAATCTCAAAACTACAAGACAATGCTGAATTAATTCAAAACAATGAGAATGAATAAGTATTACATTTGACAGAATAATGTGAATGCTAAAGGGTTAAAGTATGGCAGAGGGACAGGAACAGGTGTCTTGCTGTAGTTGAGATATATGTTTACTCCATCTGGAAATGAGAATAGAGGTGAAGATGTGTCAAGGTGTAGCCTCAAGTTACAGAAAAGTGAATGGGTAGGCAAGTTTGCAAGTCGGTTTCAACTATAAGTATTCAGTTGTTTAATCAACTGCACTATATATTCCTTGCATCAGTATAAAAGTGGTTGAGTATTCCACTGACACATGTGTCCATAATATAATTCTCAAGCAAAATCAATGTGACACAGTACATAAGGCTGGACCTTTGAATTACAAGTACAGTTCATTTGAAGGGCCTCCTCACAGCCTCCATCTGCCCAGTTTCCCTCACAAGCCTTGGGTTAACCCAAGAAATTTTATAAGATGTCAATCAGTGAGATAGAACCCAAAAGCTCATGACTGCAAAGCAAACCATTTAACCACTCAGCTAGAATGTGTTTTCTTTATAAATGTCTGACCTTGTAGCAATATAAAAACAAGAATCAACATTATTATAATTTACTCTATTAGCTTTAAACATTAATATTCTAAAATGTATTTTAATAAAATGTGTTTCTAAAGTGTTTGATTTATTGAAATACATTAATTGATTGTGTTTGATTTGAGTCAATCAGGTATTGATATATTCCAGTGATATTAGCTTTTGATTGTTAGAATAAAAAAAAAATTATTGTAAATGTTAAATAACAAAATATGAATGTCAATAATATTGTTTAGTAGAATATTTTTTTAAATGGTTTAGCAAGAGGAGCATCCATAATACTTTCCAGGATCTCTGTGACTGTTGGGAGGAAGAGCATAAATTTTAAAGATGTTAAATAATATGACATAACTAACGACATAGCTGGAATGTGTCAGGATAACTATTATGGTTCATGAGGGGATGCTGAAAACTTCCTGGTTTTCAGGGTATCACAAAAGGCCTGGTTGTGGGCCCAAACTCCCGAATTCTTTTACAGAGCTTAGAAAAACTGAAGGACTGCTGTAATAAGTGTGTGAATCTGAGAGGAAAATATGTTGAACAAAATCGTAATTAACTGATCCTCCTGTATTTTCTTTTACCCAAAGCCAAAAACTTTTCAGCACCCCCTCACAACTACCAAAACAACCAATATGACGCATAACTATTAGAACATAACTAATGTGACATAACTTATGACATAGCTGTGACATATCAGCTATGATATAACTATCTTGACAATTAATATGACTTTGCTATGATATAACTATTAAGATGCATCTATAATATCATAACTATCATAACACAATAAATATAACATAACTATGAAATACAGCTATGTATATACAGACACAACTACAGAGAAAGGGAATGGGAAAGAGAGTGAAAGGAGTGCTGCATTTCTTTATTACTATTGCTTTTATGAAGGCAGAAAGCACATTAAACCAAATGTTTCATCAATCTTTGCATTTCAAGTACCAATTCCATTAAGGTCATCTGTGCCTTTCATTCTTTTGGAGTTGATAAAATAAGTAACAATTGAGCATTGCAGTTTATGTAATCAACTGCCCTACTCCCTGCAAATTTCAGGCCTTGTGCCTATAGTAGGGATAATTATTATTATCAACATGGCAAAGATGGTGAGCTAGCAGAATCATTAGCAAGCTGGGCATAATGCTTAGTGACATTTCTTTTGATTTTATATCCTGAGTTCAAATTCTGTTGAGGTCAGCTTTACCTTTCGTCTTTCCAGGGTCAATAAAATAAGTACCAGTTGAGCACCAGGGTCAATATTATCAACTAGTAGAAAGGATTATTGTTAAGGTGGCAAGCTAATTAAATCATTAGAGTATTAGAAAAAATGCCTCGTGGTATTTTTTCAAGCTTTTCATACTTTAAATTCAAATTCATCCCTCAAAAAATACTGGTCTTGTGCTTAAATTTAGAAAGAATTATTATTACTTAAAGCTAGAACAAACTTGTATCCGTAGTTTAGCAATGGTAATAGAAAAACACAAAATTTTAAACAGAAAATAATAGGCCTGCTTTATTTATGCATGTGTGGATGTGCGAAAATGTGTCTTTCTAAATATCCATCTCAAATTCCTTCTTGGCTGGGATTAGTCTCTTGTTAGTTGTTGTTGTTGCTGCTTAGCCCTAGGACAGCTCTGATCAAGTAACCCTATGATCAAAGGTATTTCACCCTTGACGATTCTATCTTTATTTTTCAGGTTTTATTTAAGTAAATTTCCTTTTCAATATTACATTGGATTTTTTGTGGCAAGCTGACAAAGTCATTAGCACACTGGGCAAAATGCTTAGTGGTATTTCATCCATCTTTACATTTTGTTGAGGTTGACTTTGCTTTTGTCCTTTTGAGTTCAATAATATAAGTACCGGTTGAGCACTGGAGTCACTGTAATCAACTTAACCCTTGCTCCAAACTTGCTGACCTTGTACCAAAATTTAAAACCAATATTACTATAGATTTTAACAATGAAATTCTTGTAATGATGGGGAATGTAGCTGCTACTTCTTGCATATTGGGCGACAACAGTACAGATACCCATACACTCTTCTATCTTAAAAAGACAATGTAATCTTAGATTCACTCAATGGCAAAACAGTTTTTGGCTAAAGTTTCTCTAATCAAAAACTGGGAACTAAATATCAACAACAAACTAATAACACTTAAAAGACCCAAGAATGACTGAGAGCATCTCTCTGTGATCTAAGTATTTATTCCCTACAGCACAGTGGACTTGCATATCTTTGGAGAACAACTGGATATTCCCAGAGAAAGCACGCATATTCTTTAGACAATCTATTTCTGCTATTTAACCATTAATTAAACTATTATAAGTAATTACAGATATGTAGTTGATAATCATAATCATTTCATTTGTCAAACTAAAAGATCAATGCTTTAAAAAAATGCATATAATTGTTTAAATCGGTGTGTCCATCCTTCTACATATTTTATCAATATATAAGAACATGTAACATACAGCTAGCCTAATGAGATTTTAACTCTAAAATAAGAATGAATGAATGTCATTGCAAAATCTGTATGTATGTATGTATGTATGTATGTATGTATGCATATGTATATACATATGTGTGTGTGTCTGCATACGTATGTATATATTTTTATATATATATTTATGCATGCATGAATATATATGCATGTATGTATGTATGTGTGTATACATATATATACACATGTGTGTATATAAATATATATACATATATATATATATATATATATATATATATATATATATATATATACATATACATATACATATATGTATGTATATACATATATATGAATGCATGTATGTACATATGTATGTATCTATGGATAAGGTTATTTCTTTTACTTACCTGCACCAGTAACAGCTAAAGTTAAAACCAAACATGTAATAATTCTGTCAAGCATTGTCAGCCGTAATTCAAGTTCCACTGTCTTTCCAGTTTGACTTTAGTTTTGCTTATCTTCAGTTTATGTTTGCACAACGAAACTTGTACTTAACACAACCAAAACAACTCAACCTATCCTATTATTTCCATAATTATCATTCCACAACAAGCCCAATTTTCTCCCTACGACATCCACCAACAGGAAATTTGAATCACTTTCTGAAGTAGTCACTATCATAGATCTTTGTTGACAGAAGGTTCAAACAATATAATATCCTCAACTTGAACATTTAATCGCTCTGGTGTGTCTGCAATAAAATAATATTCTAACAAATGCAGACAAACAAACATTAAAATAATGGTGTTGGAAGAGTAACAAGCAATGATAAAACTTCAGTATATTCCTTCTTGACAATGAAGGATATCCCTATGTAGTGGACTGACCTGCTAAAAATAGTAGACAAATCTCCTTCACGTCTTTAAAAAGTTGTGTGGTAAGAAGTTTGCTTCCCAACCACATGGTTCCAAGTTCAGTCTTACTGTGTGGTACCTTGGGCAAGGGTCTTCTACTGTAGCCTTGAGATGACCAAAGACTTGTGAGTGGATTTGGTAGAAGGAAACTGAAAGAAGCCCATTGCATGTGTGTTTGTGTGTGTGTGTGCGTGCGTATGTGTGTGTGTGTGTGTGTGAGTACATATGTGTCCTTGTGTATGTGTTTGTCTCCCACCACTGCTTGACAACCAGTGTTGGTGTGTTTATGTCCCCATAACTTAACAGTTCGGCGAGAGTGACCAATAGAATAAGTACTATGCTTTAAAAAAAGGAAGTACTGGGGTCAATTCATTTAGCTAAGAATTCTTCAGGGAAATGCCCCAGTCTAATGACTGAAACAAGTAAAAAGTAAAAAATATCAAGCTAACTGAATTCATAGTTGTGGCCAATGCTGATGTGACATAGCTGGCACCCATGCCGGTGGCAGATTAGAACCACCCATTACACTCTTGGAGTGGTTGGCATTAGGAAGGGCATTCAACCATAGAAACCATACCAAATCAGACTGGAACCTGGTGCAGCTCTCTGGCTTACCAATCAGACCATCTAACTCATGTCAGCATGGAAAGCATACATTAAATGATGATGAAGAAGATGATGATGATGATGCAGCTAAAATAAATAAATAAATAAAATGGAATGGTCACAGGTATGGAATTGACAAAATTATTAAAGCATCAGGCAGAGTGGCTGTAGTTTTTACTTACAATCTTTTACATTCTGAGCTCAAATCTCACTGAGGGCAGCTTTGCTTTCTATCCTTCTAGAGGTCAATTAAAGTAAAGAATTAGTCAAATACTGGAGTAGATTATACCAATAACATATTGTAGATATGGAGAGAATTATAATAGAAGAGCCTGAAATGCTGTTGATCACAGATTTTTTTCTGGATCAGAGCTCACTTAGGTCTAAACAACAATAAGAAATTCTTTTTAATAAATTAATATATTCTACTGGCTATATACTTTTTTTTACTTTGTTTTCATATTCTACACTTATATATTTCTAGCAGAAATACCAGGCGTTGCCCGTGTTACATGCAATTGAAGAATTAGACTTTTCTGTTATATTTTCTCTAATGAACTGGAATTTCATCAAAATTTCAGATGAGGGTTCTTTCCCTCATTACACACCCTAAAAAAATATCTAATCATGACACATGTATCCCATACTACTGATCTTTATGACCAAATTCCAAAATTCCAGTCTTATGGAACCTGTTAAAAGGATTTTGCTCCTGAAAAATGAAGATCATGGAGCTCTGAAATGTGGGAGTTAAGGCCCCTATTGGAGGTGGGTGTCTTAATGTCAACCAGAGATGTTGAATTGTTGAGAATCTTTTTAACTTGGGTCTTATATCTATTGTTTGAATTTCTTTGAAATAGGAAATATATGTATGTTCACTGGGTTTGTAAAAGAGAGCAAAGCTACAGGAAACCAAAAGACGAATGATCACAATAAGCAGTCAGCTACCCTACCCTAGTTGTAACCACTCCCCAATGTAGAATTCCTCACCATACAGGTGAGAGGCACAGCCATAAGATGAAGGGCGTGACCTGACTCAAACATTAACAACTGTGTGACATGAGGGCTAAGAGGAAATGAAAGTGTCGCCTCTGGAGTTTGCAAATGACCACTATACTGAAAGGTAACTGGACAGAATAAATTTACAATCTATAAATGTCTTTGAATAACCAGTCACTCATCTGGGAAGGCCTTGGAATCAATGTTACCATCTGGGGACTATGTTTGACCCAGTTATAATAAAAAGACTCAAAGGAGGTCTGCAACCAAATAACTTTACTGAACACTTTGCAACTGAATCAGTGGAGGCAAAGATGCCTCTCATTTACTTGACAATTTATACTCCACATTGCAGAAATCACAATGTAAGTATATCTCAAAGCCAACTCTTACACTGTTGTACCATTGAATTACAAATAATGCTCATCTTTTATGCTTGGGTGACCCTACAGCTTCCAAGAGTACAACTAAATTCATCTTTGCTTAGATAAAATGACTAAATTGTGGGTGTTAAGTCCCCATGAAGATGAAATTTTAGACATATTACTTCATTCATGTCTAATATCTATGGTTAAAATTTCATCAACAGCAAAAATATATAAATTTTCATTGGGGTTATGGCCCTTATGCATAGAATATAATTTCCAAATTTCATAAAGATCCATTTAGTACTTTTGACATAGTTTTGGATAATAAAATATGACTAAAATTTGAGAGTTAAGGCCCCCATTAGGGGGTCTTAGAAACCTGATGAGAAGTGGAAACTTTGAGAATACTTGTTGATGTGTGTCAATTACCCATGGTTGAAATTTCATCAACATTAAAAATTTATGAATTTTCATGGGGGTTCTGCCCCCTTTTAAGCCATCTGAAATTCAAAGCAAACATACTGTATTATACCTGCCCTTATGCATTGAATGTAAGTTCCAAACATCATAAGGACTGGTCCATGAAATTGTATGAAACACACAGCATTACCCTTCTCCTTCTCATTAGGATCGGTGCAGTAGTTTTTGAATGTATAAATAACACACGAACACACATAAAGACATTGACTTTTATATAATAGTAGCAGTATAGCCCGGCTTTGCCCAGGATTAAATTGGGATTATTAAGCTAATCAAGTTCTTTATTTCAAACCAAACTAAGTAACATTGACGTCAAATTTGGGCAGAATCAGTGTCGCGATGGGAGTGGATGGGTTGGGAGTTTAATAGGCAGAGGTGATCCGGTTACACATGCCAGTCCTTTGAAAACACCACTGCCATCATCTAACCCTTCTTTGCCCATGGGCTGGGAACCCTTCCAGCAAGGAAAATAGAATGCCCAAAAGGGCTCCCGATTCTCTGTGTCAGAAGCAGTTATGTTCAGATCACAACTAAGTCTTAAGTATATGTGTATATATATATATATATAAATATATAGTTTTAGGGAAAAGAACCAAGGTTCATGTATTTCTGTATACTATTCCTTCTTTATGTATATGAGTGTATGAGTGTATTTTTATATATATGTATGTTTATGTAGGTACATGCGTGTATGTGTATATATATGTTTATGTATATGTATGCATGTGAGTGTGTGTGATTTAGTCTATGTGTTATTATGTATATATATATGTGTGTATTTATGTATATATGTGTATGTATGTATTTATTTATGTATATGTATATATGAGTGTTTATGTGTATATGTGTGTGTATGTTGTGTGTATATACTCTTTACTCTCTTTTACTTGTTTCAGTCTTTTGACTGTGGCCATGCTGGAGCACCACCTTTTTAGTCGAGCAAATCGACCCCAGGACTTATTCTTTAGAAGCCTAGTACTTATTCTATCGATCTCTTTTGCCGAACCGCTAAGTTACGGGGACATAAACACACCAGCATCGGTTGTCAAGCGATGTTGGGGAGACAAATACACACATACAAACATATACACACACATACATATATATATATATACATATATACGATGGGCTTCTTTCAGTTTCCGTCTACCAAATCCACTCACAAGGCTTTGGTCGGCCCGAGGCTATAGTAGAAGACACTTGCCCAAGATGCCGCGCAGTGGGACTGAACCCGGGACCATGTGGTTGGTAAGCTAGCTACTTACCACACAGTCACTCCTACGCCTATATGTATATATATGTATATTCTTGTGTATATTTGTATGTATATATGTTTATGTTTTATATATATGTATGTATATTTGTATATGTATGTAAATATGTGGGTATATATATATATATATATATATATATATATATATATATATGTATGTATGAGGGCGTGTGTTGGTGTGTATTTGTTTATACTATTCCTTCTTTACTAATTCTAGTAGTTATATTTTATTTTTATTGGTAGGTTAATATTTTAGTGAGTTTAAGGATTTATATTGTAATGACACTACGATTTTTATAAGATTAAATCAATAGTAGTATTTTAGTTTATTTCATAATATTATTTAATTTACGACTCTTAGTCTTATTATTAATTTATTATATATTAGAATTTAAAATTCATTAATATGTTTTATAAGATAGCTGGGTGGGGGGGTTATGTTGTTATTTATATAAAGTTTAAATCTTTCATTCATTATTTTAAGTATTATTCTTTCATTCATGTTTTCATATTCTATTCTCTATTTTAACGTAGTATTTTCGCACGACGTCTTGCTAAGAAACGCTATAGGTATTAGTTAATGTCTAAGTTTCAGTTTGAATTACGAAAACATAAGGATAAGTACTGTTTTTACTTTGCTAAACGATTTTACTACTGTTTTAAAATAATATGTATTCTTGTATTTTATATTATTCATTTGGTTTTTTTAAAGATTATTTTTAATAGAGAACTTATTTAATAATAAATTATTTAGAAGTAAGAGTATCATTTCAACATAATATAAGACTTCGATTTCATTAGGGTTGAAATATTTTCGATTATTTTCGATTAATACTATTTGATAAATAACTAGTCTTTATTGTTTATAATATCGTCAAAAGTTTTTTTTTTCATTAAAACTTAGGCTATATAAAGTTTAATCTTTCATTCATAATAATTTTTTCATTCATATTTTTATTTTTATTCCTACGTTTGTAGAAATAAGTATTATTGTATTTTTTTTATTATTCAATTGATTTTTAATAATTAAATAAACGTTTTTAGTCTTAAATTGTCTAGCTTTAACTATTGAACCGGTTAAATATGTACTAATATTATCTTTATTATTATTTTAACCTTAAACTTCGTTCGAATTGCATTTAAAACGATAATAATTTATTTAAGCTGGTTTTTGTATATAATATACATGTTAGAATATATTATAATGGATATAGGGATGATTATGGAATGTTTATTATTTTGATATTTTTAATAATATTTTTCTATCTTTATACAAAAAGTATTATATATAAATTCATTTGGTACTTATTGTTGGTTGATATATACATTTATTTATTATTATTATTGTTGTATTTTGACCTGACGATTAGCTGTATTTTTGAATAGAATTGATTTTCGATAATTTTAATCTATTTAAATTTCCTTTCTATTTGAAAATTAGTTATGAAACACGTGTAGTCATTTTATTATCTTTATCTTATGATATTTACTTTGTATCATATTATACTCATTTATTGTGCTTTTAATCATTAATTTTTCTATATGTGACAGTGGATTTTCATCGATGAGTTCATGAACCTTGGTTCTTTTCCCTAAAACTATATATTTATATATATTTTACTCTGTAAAACTTAATTTAATTTCAATTTTTTATAAATTGATTTTAATTGAGTTTTTACCTGTAATTTTGGATTTTGTCCCTAATATTATTATTATATATATATATATATATATATATATATATATATATATATATGGGCAACACACACACACACGCACGTACGTACACCAATTGCATACATATTTTTTGTACGCATACATGTTCGTACGTGTGTGTGTTGCACGTATATCAACAAAACACTTTTTTCCTCGATAGAAAAAAAAACAACAAAGGCCTTAAAAACTTGCTCGTCACTAGAAGGGGACTTCACTCCCATTGTAAACAATGGTGGATTTCTCCAACTTGAAAATTGTTAAAAGTTATGGTTGAAAATCGATTTTTACAGTTATATGCGGGTGCCTCTGAGAGAAAAAGTTGACGAAAATGCAGATAGGGTCATGATGAATGTCCTCCTAAAATTGGAGCGACATGCGTGCTAATTTGTGGACGTGCATAAATTACATTCCCGTACACACACACACATTTTGCCTTTTATATATATATATACGGATATATGAATATGCACATATACATACATGTATATGTGCGTGTGTGTGTATGTATTATATATATATATACATATATATACACACACATACAAAAAGATAGATTGACAGATACAACTGAGTGGGCAAACAAAAATATGAGACACTGCCTAATGCTTTTTTTTATATTTTGGTAAGCCTGGTACTTATTCTATCAGTTTCTTCTTGTGAAACCAGTAAATTATGGGGATGCAAATAAATGAACAGCAGTTGTGAAGCAGTGATGAAAGAGAAACATAGAAACAAAGACACATACATACATTTACATATATACATACATATATATACGATTGATTTCTTTCAGTTTCTGTCTACAAAATCCACTCACAAGGCTTTGGTTGGTTTGAGGCTATAGCAGAAGACACATGCCAAGTCACCAGACAGTGGGACTGAACCCAGGACCATGTGTTTTGGAACCAATTTACTTAGCTCACAGCACACCTGCACCTATGTGTGTGTGTGTGTTGGTATGAGTGTATATATGTATGCATGTATATATGTGTATATATTACATGTACATCTATATATATACATCTACACATATACATGTATACATATACATCTATACATATACACATACATGTATACATATACATCTATATATATACATGTATATATACATCTCTCTTTCTCTCTCTATATATATATGTATATATATACATCTATATATATACATTTGTGCAGATGCATATATATATATATATATATATATATATATATATATATATATATATATATATATATATATATATATATATATATATATATATATTTCAAAATAAGCAACAAGGATATCCAAAGTTAATGCAGTACGAGCGTTTCATGCGACTCCATTTATTTAAACAATGTGAACATTACATCAAATGTAAAATGCAGAGCAATCCTCAGCTGCACAAAGATATAGAAATTTACTGAAATTTCATTTCAACAGGACATATTTTTGTAACTACATTTAAACTCTCCAAGTAGAAAGGAAGAATACAAAAAAACACATTTTGACTTAGCCAGACCATACACGCTGTATAGATATATAGATATGTATATATACATAATATATGCCTATATATATGTGAGATAATAGTTTCACTTTAATAGTTTTGAGTATTAAAGTGAAACTGTTAAAGTGAAAATATCTGATATTACAATAGAGAGATGTTATTGTTTCACTTTTGACACATAATACTGCAATAGTGGAGGAGATATTATATTGTTCTGGGCTCGCACTAGGCAAGAAGTTAAAAATATTTTTGGCCTAAGACACTACATGGACCCTAAGTAAGGCATGTGTAAAATTTGAATGAAATTGGTTGTGTTGTTCTCAAGTTTTAGGGATTCACACAGACACACAGACAGACACGCAGACAGACACACAGACACACATTCTCATCTTTATATATATAGATTAGCAATATTCATTTCATTTGCCAAACTCAGAGATCAATGCTTGTAGTAAAAATAACTAATTGTTTAAATCAATCTGTAGCAATCTTGACATATAGTTTATTGACACTAAGATCCATGAAACAACCAACCACAGTGAAATTTGAACCTCATGACAAGGAAAATAAATGTTATTACAATAATAACATTGGCGGAGTATCTTACAAGAGAATATATCAAATATTTGACCAGAAAATGCTTGAATTATTAAAATCTAGTGGTATTAGTAGGGTTACAAACATACTATAGTACTGGTAGTTAGGTTAGATACTACAGAATAGGAAGGACCACTAGTTAGGGTACCCCCCACCCCACCCGCAGCATAGACTTGTTATTAGTGACTTTAGACTCAAGGCCAGAGGGATGCCAAAAAGCAGACCAATCTGGAAAAGAAGGACTTGGCAGCTTAAACCCTTCACATGGTCAGAGATTTAGGGATATCCTTACTGAGAAATTTCATGTTAGGGAGGTGCTGTTGGGAATTCCTGTGAAACAGCTTGCTGAGTGCCACAGACCAAATCTGGGGCTGGTGCAAAATCCCTTCCAGACCTAGGATAACATGGTGGTGAAACAATACTGTAGACTGGGCTGTTAGAGCAAGGAAACAGGTTTGGAAGGTCTGGAAGAGTGGGGTTAGTAGGAGAATGTATCAGATAGACAAAAGGGAAGCTAGGAGACAGGTATATATAGCCAAGGTATAGCAGAAAAGAAGTTTGCCAATGTTCAGCGATGTAAGGATCAAAGAACTGAAGTGTTTTGGATTGCAAGACAGTGTGTGAGAGAAAACTGTGATGTCATAGGAGAGAAATGTGTCCGCATGGATGATGGTGCCTTTGCGTTTAATGATTCTGCAAAGAGATACCATTATGAAAGCCTGCTGAATGTGAAGAATGAATGGAAGGAGAAGAGTCTGCCAAAGGTTAACCCAATTGAGGGACTAGCTACCCAAATTAACAGTACCCTGGTAGATAAAGCAATTAAGGATAAGAAGGCAGGGAAAGCACCTGGCCCATCAGGAATCACTGCTGAGATGCTTGAAATATCGGGTGGTGTGGGTTATGGTTTTGTCACCCACATCATAAATCAGGCAGTACATGAAGGAGTCATACCCAATGACTGGTGTAGCAGCACCATAGTCAACTGCTACAATGGTAAAGGTGATGCTTTAGATAGAAATAACTACAGGAGTATCAAATTATTGGATCAAGTGATGAAAGTTACAGAGAGGGTCATAGCCACAGGGAGAGAGTTAGCCTAGATGAGATGCAGTTTGGTTTTGTGCCAGGCAGAAACACCACTGATGCTATATTTCTGGTAAGGCAGCTGCAGGAGAAATATCTAGACAAAGATAAATCTCTGTACTTGGCTTTTGTTGACTTGGAGAAAGCCTTTGACAGAGTCCCCTGATCCCTTATCTGGTGGTGAATGCAGAAACTGGGGATAGATGAGTGGTTGGTAAGAGCTGTACAAGCCCTGTACAGGGATGCTCTCAGTAAGGTGAGGATTGGCAACGAGTATGGTGAAAAATTCCAAGTAGAAGTAGGGGTTCACCAAGGATCAGTCCTCGGCCCCCTCTAATTCATTTTAGTCCTCCAGGCAATAACAGAGGGAGCTCCGCTATGCTGATGACCTTGCTCTAATAGCCGAGTCACTGCCAGAACTAGAGATGAAGTTTAGAGCGTGGAAGCAAGGTCGAGAATCAAAGGGCCTTAGGGTCAACTTAGCAAAAACCAAAGTCTTAGTAAGTAGGAAGGCTGTCAAACCACAGATCCTTTCAGGTAGATGACCCTGCTCGATCTGTAGAAACGGCATGGGTAGAAACTCCCTATGATATACCCAGTGTAACCTATGGTCACATAAAAGGTGCAGCAGTATCAAAAGAAGGTTAACCAGGAAGATAGTATTTGTGGGTGGCAGATGCACAAGGGCAATAAACACTGGAGATGTACAGAAAACAGATTCCATCACATGCCAGGGGAAGTAACTAGGAGTAGTTAATAGCTTCTGCTACCTAGGCAACCGAGTCTGTAGTGTGAGTGGTTGCTCTGAGAGTGTAGCAGCTAGAATAAGAGCATCCTGGGCAAAGTTCAGAGAGCTCCTAATATCTAATCATAATGCAACTAAAGACCTCTCGCTCAGGATGAACGGTAGTCTGTATGATGCATGTGTGCAAACTGCCATGCTACACAGCAGTGAAACATGAGCCACGACTGCTAAGGACATGCGTAGGCTTGAAAGAAATGAAGCTAGTATTATCCACTTGATGTGTAATGTCAATGTGCTTACACAACAGAGTGTAAATGACCTGAGAGAAAAGTTGAGCATCAAATATGGTGTGCAAGAGAGACAGCTGTGCTGGTATGATCATGTGTTACATATGGATGAGGACAGCTGTGTGATAAAGTGCCACTCCCTAACTGTGGAAGGAACCTGTAGAAGAGGTAGACCCAGGAAAACATGGGATGAGGTGGTGAAGCATGACCCTCAAACATTGGGCCTCGTAGAGGCAATGACAGGAGACTGAGACTTTTGGAGATATGCTGTGATTGAGAAAACCCAGCAATTAAAGTGAGATTGCAGACATGCATGTCCAGCCCAGTTAAGAGTGCCCCTGATGCGTTAGGCAATATGATATGCTTAAGAAGACCTGTTGAGTCAAGTAAAACCAATATCATAGCTGTGGCCAGTGCCCCCTGATTTGCTCCCATGCTGGTGGCATGTAAAAAGCATCATCCGAGCATGGTCGATGCCAGGTCCACCTGACTGGCTCCTGTGCTGGTGGCACGTAAAAAGCTCTGAACGTGGCTGATGCCAGTGCCCTCTGACTGGCTCCCATGCTAGTGGCATGTAAAAAGCACCATCTGAACGTGGCCGATGCCAATAACCCTTAACTGGCCCCTGTGCCGGTGGCATGTAAAAAGCACTATCTGAACATGATCAATGCCAGGTCCACCTGACTGACTCCTGTGCTGGTGGCATGTAGAAATCACCTACTACACTCTCGGAGTGGTTGGCGTTAGGAAGGGCATCCAGCTTGGTTGGCGTTAGGAAGGGCATTGCCAGATCAGATTGGAGCCTGGTGCAGCCACTAGCACTCCAGACCTCAGTCAAACTGTCCAACCCATGCCAGCATGGAAAACAGACATTAAACGATGATGATGATGATGTTAAATTTCTATATCAGAAAATGAGATGACAAAGGAATAAATGATTATCTTCATTAGCTTACAGCTGTTTCTACCATCAGATGCAGCTGAGTGCCTGAGTAATACCTTATAGCTTCATTGGAACCTCAGCTATGGAACATTTGGGTTGGACAGTTTGACAGGACCTGACCAGCTGGAGAGCTGTCCAGACTCCAGTTGTCTGTTGTAGATTATATATTATAGTAATGTACTGGTAGCTGCATTAGATCCAGAAACTTTCGTTGAAAAACACACTGGTTGAACTACATACTGGCCAAAAGACAAATTTCTATATTAACAAATTAGTCACAAGGTATATTTCTTAAAAAAAAAACAATTATAGAAGAATAAATTGGTTGAAGAGAAAATTATGAGAAACATTATTTGAAGGTTGAATATTCCTGAAAATATATTTTTTAATGAAATTGGTAAAAGTAACAATAATTGTGATTCTAACACCCTAATGTAAATCCATGTTCACTCTAAACCTATGAATATTACACAAATGGCTCATAGATGTAAATAATTACAGCCAAGGTTGCTCTAGGTTTCTAGAAATAGATCACATACCACTGTCTTCAAAAGGATGAACTCATTGAATAATGTAGTCCTAGATATACCATGCCTAAAAAAAGAAAAGACAGAAGGGTGACAGTTAGCCTAGGGTTAAACAATTTAATTATTACCTAATGATATGCCATGTTTCTTCTGTAAGTCTGGGTTTGTGTGCTCTAATATGAGATCAAAAGGTTGGATGTTGAATCAAAGCTGGCTTGGTGTGACAGAGAGTAAGATGGTTAGGAAATGTGCAGGAAATATTTCTGGAGAGTTAAAAATTAGTGGGGGTATGGGTATACATACAATATGCTTACACATACAGAGAGCAAGACACATTCAGAAAGATACTCACAAAGGAAGATATATATACATATATATATATATATATATATATATATATATATATATATATATATACTGCATAAATAAAAATATTATGCAATTAGGAATATCCACAAACCAGGTTTCGGCTTTTGGGTATTTAACCCTGAGCCTCGTCAGTGTGGACCACCAGTTTAAATCTGTGACTGTCAGTGTTTGAATATTTCATTTATAAATTTTTATGCACCATGTGCTCTGTTTTTGGCGCAAAACAAAACCAGTTGCACAGTCAGAGTCTAACGTGACAGTCATGGATTTAAACTGGTGGTCCACACTGACGAGGCTCAGGGTTAAATACCCAAAAGCCGAAACCGGGTTTGTGGATATCCCTAATTGCATAATATTTTTATTTGTGCTGTTAAATGTTTAAATTCTTTCTGTTTTCCTCGCATACTGTTTTTCTCTGTTATATTGGTGCGCTACGGTGGATTAATTTAAGACTTAGCTCTTATTTCTAGCAGGTAGATGCTTATTAAGCATCATTACGCTTCGTGCAAATTTATAATTCATAGCTGTTTAAAGCTATTATAACTGCGTTCCACCCATGTCACTACTGGTGATATCATCAAATTTAGAATTTATCCACAGATGATATGAACAGTAGTGACATCTAACTTCAAATCTCAGTGTTTGAATGTTTCATTTTTATATATATATATATATATATGTATGTATATATATATATATATATATATATATATATATATATATATATATATATATATATATATAAGTTAGTTAGAGGATATATTAACCTCTTAAAGGGATGATTATATCCAAGAAAATATTGGTTCTATATCATGTCTTTGGGAAATGAAATTTCCCTAAATCAATAGGTATATATTAAGTATACAATCTTTATTAAATTAAGAGAAGAAAATGGAGAGTTAATGGTTAATATTTATTTATCAATAAATTGATAATCATTTCTTCCCACAGCTGTTTCCATTTATACAAATTTATGCACTAAATTTGCATTTATAAGTTATGAGCAAAATATCATCAGGGAAATGTTAGACATTAAAAAGTTACATGTTGACCCATCTATTCGTTCCGGCAGACTAAATATATGGAATTGTTTTATTTTTTATTTTTGTATGTGCATGAGGGTTAATGGAATAATTTTAATATAACAGAATAAAAATAAAAAATAAGATAAAATTTAAAAAAATAAAATAAACCCAAATTAAAGAAATAAAAATGGAATAATAATAAAATAAGGTAGAGTAGAATATATATGTATATAGGTACATATGTACATACATATATAAAATATACATAAATATATACATACACCCTTATATATATAAAGAAACTACATATAAACTTTTTATATTAATTCATGTTCATCAGTTGGGGTACATGGTGTACATGTGCTTAAGCATTTCAGGAAAATATCTAATCATAATGGTTTATCAGTGTATGCGTGTGTGCAGAATTATAGGGCGAATATAGACTCACAGTTATAATCAAACACACACACACACACACACAAACACACATACACACATATATATATATATATATACATATATATATACTTATATATACATATAAGTAAATGTTATAGGTTATACTTGATAATTGTAAGCACAAACAAAGGTTGCTTTAGAAGCGTTGAAACATATTGAAAGCTACAGGTATAATTTATTCTCAAATGCTTGATAATGCTAATACACTAGCATGAACAGGATAAGCTATCCATATATTGCAAAAAAATTATTTACTGGCCAGCCATGAGACTTGAACTCACACCTCTGTGATTGTGTATCAAGTGCTTTACCTTTAAGCTAAACTGCCCAGAAATCTGGTGCATTGCATCATCACAATTAGTGTTTATAGAAATAGTTACAAAACATATTCGATACATAATGATTAAGTTAATCTCTATAAATTAATTAATAATTATTATTAATTAATGTTTCAAATTTTTTTATCAGAATTTTAATTATTAATGTAATGTAATAAAGTTGAATATAGTATGTATTATAAGAGATATAATTGAAAATATTCAGTTGGGTATAGTTTATGGTCAAATTCTTCTAATAAATGGGTGCATATTGATTTCAATCTATTATATCAATAAGTCAAATAAACACTAATTGTGATTACATAATGCTCCAGATTTCTATCTATAGCTAATATAATACCCTTTTCTATATTTATACATAACTGAATAACATAGAATATTTCTCATATAATACACATTATATTTAGCCTATTATATTACGTTCATATAAACATTAAACAATAATTAATAATACTTAATACTTAATTAAGAGACGAAATAAATTCTTATATATTGAGAATATTCTGTAATTTTTCTATAAACACCAATTATGATGACATAATGCACCATACTTCTATCCATTGCTAATGTAAACAAATAATGTATATTCATCGTGCTCATTGTATGGGAAATATAAACCTATGCTTTATGTAAATGTCATTTATTGCAAATGAATTTGATCTAAGCATTAATTTAATTATACTGTAATATAAACACATGGTATTGAATTGAATGTTGTAATGCTTATGTATGTATGTGTGTATGTATGCCTTGTGCATGTACTTAAACACATGTATGTGTGTATCTGTGCATGTATATAGGTGCATGTATATAGGTGCATGTATATAGGTGCATGTATATAAATATGTGTGTGTGTGTGTGTGTGGTTTATTGCATCTCCTGCTCTCTCTGTCTTTCCCTGTACATCAGTTAAACAGGATGCCACTTGGCTGACTGGTTCGTGGAGCACCTCTGAGACATCAGAGCAATGACACCACAGTTTCATGTCATTTCCACTTTACTGATCATTCACCACAACATCTGTATTTGGATTATCTTTGCACAGAGACCACCTGGACTCCTGCCTTCACCATGAACAGGAATTAATCTTCTCTCTTCACTCCTTTGTGCCATATGGACTCAACTCACCTCCTCTCTTCATCTGACACCAACACCACACCACAAGGGGGGATTCTTTTGGTAAGAGATCAGAAAATATAGCTGTAGTTTGAGAGGTGCAATGCCTTTAGAGCAATGCTATGTATGAAGGTAGCTTTCATTGTTCGGATAGTGGGTGTTGCAAGAGTTGCAGTGCTGGGTATATGTTGTCCAGTTAGGGGAAGTAGGAGTTTCAACAAGTGTTGTAGGTTATGTTTTTTTCTATTTTTCCTGAACAACTGCAGCGTAGCTATGAGAGAACCACTTGGAGGACATGAATCACTGAGTTTACATTGTTTATGGGATGTAAAGGGACAGGTCTTAGATGTAGTCAGCAACAAACCCATTTCTGATAGGTCAGGAGTGAACCACATGTACTCTCAGGCATAATTGACAGAACTCTGATCAGTCAGCTAGCTTGAAGTGCTATAGGATCTGGGAGTGGATAACATTATGTAATATGTGGATATGTGTTGGCTGGTCTCAATGAAGGAGTGGTTGGACGACTTTATATATACAGATAATCATTGTCTGGTAGAGGGTGGATTTTGAGGTGAGATACTTGGAGTATCTGCATGTCAGTCAGAGATGAAGTAGTTGCTGTAGAAGAGTTGAGGATTGTGAAAGTCTCCAGGGATGAGTGTAAGAACCAAGAAGAGCTGTGAGCTTTTTTGATGTCATGGATAAGTGAAGTAGATGTCCTCAATGCAGAAATGTTGGGTGACTTGAGGAGCTAAGAGATAGGTAGATGAAAGGAAACAGAGTCAGAGTGACTGGAAGTCATTATTAATGAAATCCAAGTGAGGGAGGTGATTGACAAAGATAGTGAAGATTACATATGTGCAGACATCCCTGTCAGAATTAAATTTGAGAAGAGTGTAAAACCTGGACATGAGAGATGAATTATAGATAGGCATTGATAAATTTGTGTCTCAGAAAGAATAGTATGAATTTGTGTGTTAGTAAAAGGTGTTGCGTGAGATCTAAGTTGGAACAAAGTCTGTGGATGTTAGAAGAGAGGAGAGAAAATTGTCCAGTGGGTTTATTTTTTATTTTGATTTATTTTTCTCGCATCTTCAGAAAGTGTAAAGGGTGACAGTGCATCAAAAGGTAACCACCAATTGAAAATCAAGTGGGAATGCTTACAACTGAGTGAATTATATTAAAGGCACCCATGGGCCAGGTGATGGTGTTAAAACCTGTTGTACCACTGAGAAATAGGTAAGGCTCTTTATATCATACAAAACAGGAAGCAATATATCTGCAGATATGTAAAGGCACATGCATGCAGTGTAGTTGAGACTCCTGCTTCCCACCCACATGGTTTTTTGTTCAGTCCTACTGTGTGGCAAGTGGATTTGGTAGACAGAAACTGAGAGAAGCCCATCATGAGTGCATGTTGACATTGTGTAATAGATGTAAATGAGTGTCACTGTCATATTATAAGCAGTGTCATTTATTTCCAATGCTCTGCAAAAAGATGTCTGGCCATGGAGAAATATAACCTTACTTGGAAACAGGTAAGGGTTGGCAACAAGAAGGGCATCCAGCCATAGAAAATCTGCCTCAATAAATTCTGTCTGACCCATGCAAGCATGAAAGGTAACCATTAAAATGATGATGATTTCTTGCAAGAGCTATTGTTTTTACAATAATGTATATTTATTCAGCTTATTGAGGGTATGTTGAAGGCAGTTAGAGAGAAAGAGGTGTGGGGGGAGAGAGACAGAGTTATTGCCAGTCACTGGTTAATGTAAGCACTTTTACAGGTTTAAGGAAGAAAAAAAACCCAACAGATTTCACACAGAGAAACACAATTTCATAAATATGCAGAAACATATTTACACACAGAAACGTATGCAAATATGCACAAAAACATATACAAACACTTACAGATTTACACAAACACACAGAGTCATACACAAACACAATAAAACAAAAACAAAAACATACTTATTTCTACATATAAATGCACAAACACAGAGGAACACATTTCAAAAAAATCTTTTACACACACATAGCCATATTTACACATACACATAAACATACATGCACACATACACACACACAGAATTAGTATGAACAATTTTTCAACAACAGTAACATTATTACAAGTTCTTATGTCTTATATGTGAAGTTGAAAATCTAGTTTTAACGATTGAGCAAGACTATTGATGAATATCAGTGTATTGATTCTATGTAGTTCTCAATAACAATGTTACTTCATGATAATGAATGAGGGAGGGGGTGAAAAAGAGGAAGGGAGAAAGAATTGATGGTGGGGGGTAGTTGGGGAGCTATATAAATGTTGCTGCTGATGCAGAGCAGCAGCAACTGTTTTCCCCAGATTTCTGATTTCACCATCTCTAAACATAGATTTATTGATGATCAATGTAATATGTTTAGCCCTAGGTCAACTCTAATCAAGCAAATCTATGATTAAAGAAGACCCAGCTGTGACCATGTTATTACTGTTTAACCCTGGGTCAGCTTTCATCAAACAAACCTATGATCAAAGAGGTTCCAGTTACTTTACTGTCTTTTGCTTTCAGACAGTGTATCTTCTAAGACTATGTTATTCAATGTGTCCTTCCTTTAAGATGCAAAATGAGAGAGATTTGGCTGTTGTTTCTAGCTAACTGAATGACTACATAGAGGCTAGTTCATTGGTTCAGTTCTGGCATATTTAGAGTTGAGGTTACAATGACATAACCAAACATTATAGAAACCCTTAAAATACAACAAACATAATTTGTGTTTTCTAAATATCAATCAATCAACTTAATTTCAGTCATGTAAATTAAATTACAAGTCAATAAAAAATACTGATTTAAGCTTATTTAAATACATTGATAATTCTTGGTCATTATTATTCATCATTGGCTCATTAATGGCCATTGTAGTGTGTGTGTCAGTTTATATATATGTATGTGTGTGTATTATATATATATATATATATGTATGTATATATATATATATATATATACATATATATAGATATATATATACATACATATATATATATATATATATATATATATATATATATATATATATATATATATATATATGTATGTGTGTATGTATGTATGTATGTATGTATACACATTAACACACATATACTCCATATGAAGAGAGATGCTTAAAACATCAGTGAAATATATATCATGAAAATTAAAAGCTCCAATTGATAATAGATAATTAAACTCCAACACATTATAACATTGTAGTAAATCCAGTGAAAGATTGTGATCTATCTGTGAAAATTTATACTCTTCTGCTTCCTTTCCTCTATATGTGTGTGTGTGTGTGTGTGTGTGTGTGTGTGTGTCAGTGTGTGTGTGTATGTGCATGCGTGAGTGTGAGTGTATGTGTATGTGTGTGTGACACACAACTTTTGTAGTATGGCTGTACCTTCAATAACAGTTTCTGTTGCATTAGAAAATTATTTGTCAATTGTCCATTGTTGAGTACATATCGATGGTAGTGAACTAGTTTACTTTATTTTGTGTGCATTGAGTATCTGGCCAAGTGAGGACAGTAGGATTAAAACTGCACTGCAAAATCGCCATAATTGATGTGAATGTACCAACAGGAAACATGCGATATTGAGTGATATAATGTTTAACAAGAGCAGTTGCATGTTATTTGGTACAAGTTATATGTTTAACCTCTAGGCAGTAACAACTGCAGTTTATATGTGGAAGTTCAATGAATTCTCAGCTTGCATTTGCAAACACTTAACAATCTTCAAAGTGGACAGCATATATTGCCTAGAGCCTTTAGAAATAATTTGAGAACCTTTTATACTATAAAACTCCAGTTCCTTTCAAGAAAACAAAAAACTAAAACATAAAAACAAAATCAATTCTAAAGAAGATTTGGTTTATCATTGAGAAGACAAGAAATAGTTTTTACCAAACAGTAGTAACACCAGTGGTCAGGAAACAGTAGCTCACTTTTACATCAGCCATGTTTGTATACTGGAAAATAAAATTAAGCTTACCTGAATGTAATGATTATAGTACAGGTTGTTATTTTATAATGCCATGATTTATATAACGATACTTCAATCTATAACGAACACAAGGTGAGTTGAAACAGCTACAAAATTTCAGTTGTTGATTCAATTCATTTCATTTACCTTCCGTGATCCTACTAAACCTGTAAATTATGAATATCAAGACTTCTGATTACTACCACCAGTAAAATATCACATCTTCATACATTGATAAGAGATGATGTTGTTGTTGTTGCTGTTGTAGTTGATCATGAATTAGCTCTTATTCAACAAACTTTATGTTGGTTTGAATTCAGACTCAGAATAAAAGATATTCTAATCATGACATCCTATTCCTTCTTGTTTTAATTTTCCAATTATCATGTACATCTGATTGCATATATGATATATCCTCCCATTTCATAAGACAGCTAGGGTGTAATTTGAAGAAGATCTAGCTGCTATTTTTTGCAGTAAAGTGATATTGAAGAAGTTCACTCATAAGAGACTAGTTTTCAAATGTGGTATGGAAAAGAATTGACAAAATTCAGTTTAATGATGCTATGGCTCTTATGGTAGTGAACCAACAAAGACAAAACTCTTTAGTAGCAGACTTGGTATCAATTACTTGTTGAAGTGAGTCTGTTTCAATTATATTGTTACTAACATTGAGATAGATGAAAAAGCATGAACATCACACATTCTCCTTATAATGGTTTTCAATTTTGGCACAAGGCCAGCAATTTCGAGGGACATGGTAAGTCAATTACATCTACTCCAGGGCTCAACTGGTACTATTTTATTGACCCAGGATGGATGAAAGGCAAAATCAACCCTGGCAGAATTTAAACTCAAAACATAAATACAAATGAAATGACACTAAGTATTTTGCCCAATGTTAACAATTCTGCCAGTTCACTGCCTTTATCTAGCTCTATAGTGGTGTGGTATTTGAACTACAACAGAGAACATTGTTACATCTATGTAGTTTCTTTATATTTATCTTTTACTTGTTTCAGTCACGAGAGAGGTTGCCATGCTGGGGCACCACCTTGAAGAATTTTGTTAAACAAATGGACCCATGAACCACAGTTGGTTTTTTTATAAGTCTCGCATTTATTCTTTTGGTCTCTCTTACTGTACTACAACGTTACAGGGATGAAAACAAACCAACACTAGTTACAAACACACACACATGCACTCAATCGGATTCTATATAGCTTCCATCTAAATTCACTCAAAAGGCATTGGTCAGCCTGGAGCTATACATAAGACACTTGCCCAAGGTGCTGCACTCTGATAACATGTTGCTAACAAGTCACAATTTTAGAGTTCTCCAACCCTAAAATATTTAGGTTGATGATAATTTACTTATTGGGGCTTGTGTTGGTCAAAGTTGACCATACCTCTCTATATGCAGGTAAAGGCCAGGGGAAGCTTATTAGTGGAAATCTGGCAGTTGCCAATGAATGCAAGTTTCTCCTCACTATACCATCAATGTTTGATCCAAGGGGAAAGGCCACCAACTTGGGCTGATACAATGTTGCTGTCAGAATCTAAAGAGCCATCGTTCCACAATACTTTAGACTGGTATTTTTTTGTAATTGACCACAAATGCTTGAAGGCAAAATTGACCTCAGCAGGAATTGAACTCCAATATTGCAGAGAGGTGGAATAGAACCATGAGTCAATTTATTCAATGCTCTATTGACTCTGCCAATTCACTGCCTTCAAATATGCTTAATGTATATTTGAAGGCAATGTATTCAAATATACTTCATACACTGTATGAAGTATATTTCAGATATACTTCAATTAAATAAAACTTACACCCCATGATGACGGGAAGACTCATTAGCATAATGATCATGTAACTGAGTACATAGCCCATAGTTCTTCTGCGAGATATTTCGACTACCTCTCTGGGCCCTTAATGCCCCACCCCCAAAAAATATCTCCCATAACATAATGGAAAAAATATGACCGTCATTTCCATCTTAAAGTAAATGTGTTTGTTAATTGCGTTTGGCATAGAGCCAGAGTAAGAGAGTTAACGAAGAGAAGATAGAGAAGTAATAAAACTAATTCACAAAGGCAATAAAGATTATTGGATGGCAGCGGTTATGGGTCATTGGTTTGAAAGAATCAAATTGAACACTGAAGCTGATAATGGAAACAACATCAGTAACAAATAACAAATTTACATATACCTATACACACACACACATCTATTATATATATAAATGTCTATACCTATCTATCTATCAACATATATATACATACACACATGTATCTATATATAAATATCTATACCTATATATATATTTATATAGATATATATATATGTGTGTGTGTGTGAGTGTGTATATATATATATATATATATATATATATATATATATATATATATATATATATATATATATATATACCATATATACACACACACACATATATATATTTATATACATAAATGCACACATATATATTACATATGTATGTACATTAATACATATACATAGACATATATATACATACAAATATACATACATACATACATTCATACACATGTCGATACATATACTCACACACCATAAACTTTTGTTTAGTAACTGTATATATGGCAGTAATAAAAATATCATTGTGACTTGGCTCATAATTAAAAACAATAAATAAATAATATGTATCAGCACAATAATATGATATTTGACCTTGTCGGTTGACAATAACTCGCAGATCCACAACTAAGGCATGAATTAATCATAATCCCTTATTATCTTCTAACACTGACCTACTTGAGTTATTTTCCTTTTCTCAGAATTTCTTGAAAAAAGTTTCTGATGAAGTCATGAATAATGTAAGAGACACTAGAATCAATGTCTGCAAGAGATTTTGTGGAAGAGTCTGAACAGGAGACTTACTTGTTACAGTTTAGTTTAAAACAATTGAAATAATCCATGAAAGATGTTAGTTTCAGGACTTAGATCCATGCCATATACTGGTTTAAACCTTTAGCACTTGGACTACTCTCTCAAATGTAATGCTTATTTTTTCACATTGTTTTGTATTAATCATGCATTATCTTGTAGCTTTGAGATTTCAGTGATGTGACTTTATTTTCCAAATGACATAAGTGAAGCAAGTGTGTGAGATTGACCTGACTTGTTTGAAAATAAAACAGTTTGAATATTTGGGCCTGACATGACAGTTTGAATGCTAAAGATTTAATGCTCGAGGAAATCCATCAATGTGTGGGAGGGGTATAGAAATGTAATAATTAAATAGCTTCATTAATATAGAAGCTGAGACTGTGTTTATACTAGGTTTCCATCAAGTCTGACCTTTGTTTTTCACTACCAGAAATAATATACTGTATTTTCCATAGATGCAGGTGTGGTAAGAAGCTTGCTTCTCAACCACATGATTCTGGGTTCAGTCTCACTATGTGGCACCTTGGGCAAGTGTCTTCTTCTATAGCCTTATGAGTAGATTTGGCAGACAGAAACTTAAAGAAACCCATCATGTGTGTGTGTGTGTGTGTGTGTGTGTGTGTGTGTGTGTGTGTGTGTGTGTGTGTGTGTATATATATATATATGCATGTGTGTCTTTGTGTATGTGCTTGTACCCACCACCATTTGACAACTGGTATTGATGTGTTTACTTCCCCATAACTTAAAAATCCAGCAAAAGCGACTGATAGAATAAGTACCTGGCTTTAAAAAAAAAGTACTGGGCCAATTCATTCAACTAAAAATTTTTCAAGGTAGTGCCCCAGCATGGCCGCAGTCTGATGATTGAAACAAGTAAAAGATACAAGCTGAAGTTTTCTGACCAAAATTAACAGGCAAAAACGGTAGGTCAACTTATATACTAAGACAACTTTGGCGGACCAAATTTGCAGCAGGGTTTGGAAAGATAATGATGAAGTTTGAATGTTTACATTATATTCTACATTGACATGTATGCCAAAAGATATGGTGCCTGAATCTAACTTCGTGGCCTCCATGTAGTCACTGGACAGGTTATGAATATTATCAAAATTTCACTGGAGTCAAACCCCCTACCACATTAAAAAGGTGAGGGCACATTGAATAATATATTCCTAGATGCACAATGTCTGAATTAAAGACAGGACAATCATGGCAGAAATAATTTTAGTGATTTTTCAGCTTAGAGCAAAAGCTGATATTCAATCAAGATTATTATCCAGTCAATACACTTGTAGCGGCACAAGCAGTCAGCGGCATATTGGATGAGATCTCGCGGCAGCCATTGCCATCTCTGAGACCTCACCTGCTTCCATTTGCCATGTGTGAGATCACAACGAAGCTTGCGATGGCAAACTAAATAAAAGGAACAAGCAACAAGGTTCAATCTCTTTTCCCTGCGAGAGCTTGCAGAGCACACTTCACTGGCTGGGCCTCTAGGCTAATCCGCTTGTCGTATCTCCAGAGGGAATGGGCCCGCATAACAGAGAACGACGAATTCACACCACACCCTTGTATATATTGTAAAATAAAACTAATGGAGAACCTGCGTTTTGCCTAATACTTCTTTACTCGACTGCTGGAGCCTTAAGCAACACAAAGAATAAGAAATTAATGGGAGAAGGCAATATTCAACTGATTTCGAGAACCTTGCCTCTCATTATACACTGTTACCCCAACAAAGAAAAACATAAATGCTGCATCCTCTCATTAATCAATCCTTCCAATACATTATGATTAAATTTGTAAAGAGTCCCAGTTATAAAATAATACAAGTACAATCTTTCATTTCATTTCATTTCAGGAGAAAAAAGCAATAGAATCCCGATGCTGGCTTTAACAAAATCTTAAACAGCTGATGTGATGTTTCTGCCTGACAGCTGAGAATGCTGTCATTTAACCATGTGGTCTATTTTCTACATTATGTGTAACAGCATCTTAATGAAACAATATGACTGTAACAACGTTTACAAATTTAAACCCAAATACTCTGTGTCTGTGTTCTTGTTAATTTATATAACATTGTGTCATTGAAGTACCAGATGAATGTTGCATTCCTCTTCCATAATAAATCAATATTACATTCCTCTTCCTCACAATTCTCAAAACAATCAATAGAAAAGAAATGAACAAAGACAGTCACCCCAATAAAACAATAGAGTTCCCTACAACCATAAAATAGATCACCACACACACATGCATGCATGCACACACTAATAAAACAACAGAGTATCTCTCTAAATACAAACTGTATGCAATTAGAACCCTCAAAGTTATTATAACTAACAGGTCTCAACATCACTGAAGATTTACTATGGCAACGGCACATCCTCAATTTAGCAAACACTGCATCAGACAGATTGGGGTCATTCTTTAGGGCTAGAAAATAACTTAGCATCTGACACCCATTAACCCTCTAGAAATCTCAAGTGATACCCACAATAGAGTACTGTTGTCACACTTGAACCAATGCTGCTACATATACAAACAACAATAACCATATCCTGCCCTCCATAAAAGGCTACCCAACTGATTGGCATGAAGTCATTCACCAACCCACTCCAACCTCTGATCCACAGGTACATTGTCTCCTCTCTCTGCTTCTCCTACTGTACTATAATGGCCTCTTCCCCTTAGAACTAACTGGTCTCCTGCCAGCCCTACTCAAGAACACCTGATTCACTCCTCTTTTCTCCTCTGAGGCACATTTTTTACAGAGTCTTCTAATATGTGTTCTAGTTTTCTGCACTCTGAGTTCCAGTGTCACATTATATCCCTTTGAGATTACCATCATTTAACATTCATTTTTCCGTGTTTGCAAGGATCAGACAGAATTTATTGAGCCAGATTTTCTATGACCTAATGCTCTTCCTGTTACCAACCCTCACTTGATGGCAAGCAAGGTAATATCTTCCCATGGACAGAGATGCTTTCACTTGTATGATGGTGATGCTCATTTACACCCTTCACATGATATCAAGACAAGGATACACACATACATAGTTATATGACAGGCTTCTTCTAGTTTCCATCAACCAAATCCACTCACAAGGCTTTAATCAGCCTGGGACTATAAAAGAAGACATTTGCCCTAAGTACCAGACAGTGAGGCTGAACCTCAGACCATATAGTGGGAAAGCAAGTTGCTTAACCAACCATATTGCCATGCTTGCACCTATCAATAATATAAAGTACTAGTCAAATACTGGGATTGATTTATCCATCAAAATCAGTTATGTGAAGGAGCCAAGAAAGGAACATTTACAACTTGACCTCACTGATCCTTTCGCAACCACATGACAAAAACGGCCTATTTTGCATTTCTCAACCCACACGTTAACCCAGTCATTCCTCCCCAAGACGTTATCCCTCAGGAAATCCCTTACTGCCCACTCTCTCTCTCTCTCTCTCTCTCCATTTTCTTTTTTACTGCTGCCATCAACTTGCAGTTATTCACCCATCTCAGAAAATCTGTGAAAATCTATGGGCACTGGCCATTCCTCTAAACCCCTTAGGGGTCCACGTAAGATTTTGCTTTTAAAATTTACCTTCAACAAACTGGTTATACTTCTACAAGACACAAAATATTTTAATTTTTTTTATTCAATTTCTAATAATATTTGATCCTAAAAATATAATAAAATTTTTTAAACAGTGAATGGTTATAAGGGTCCAACCGAACAAAATAGGAACCAAGGTGGGATCTATAAGTAAAAAATGGTTGAGGACCATTGTTCTAAATCAAAGAAATAAAGCAATAACAACAAAGTGGTCTCTATTAAAAGCAGCCAAGAATCATGAGATAGTGATGTTAAACCGATTCAATGTGAAATCTATTTGGAAAACCAGAAAGTCTCACTAACAAGATTTTACATTTCCACTTAACAGATTTCATAAACAAGTCTTTAATTGTACAGTTCTATATTTAAGAGATGAGGAATTATTTACATTATTTACATTATTTACATTTGACAGATATTTGTTCTCATCTTGTTTGTTGTTAACACAACGTTTCAGCTGATATACCCTCCAGCCTTCGTCAGGTGTCTTGGGGAAATTTCGAACCTGGGTTCTCATTCCTAACGATGTTACTATTATTATATTATTATTATTATTATTATTACTATTATTAATCAGGTCGCTGCCGTGAATCGAACTCGGAATCTTGGGGTTAGTAGCCCGCGCTCTTATCCACTACGCCATATGCCCGTGGGCAATTATGGAGTGAATTTTAGGGCTTATAAATCTATTATTTTTCTATCCTTCCTCAATACCGGTTCCCATATGCTATTCATATCTGCACTTGGTCTGCTTAGGAGGTTGTTGTGTCCTAGCATATGTGCTGCTTCTTTTAGTTTTCGTATTTTCCAGTGTTGTTCTCTGTCTATTATTTTAACTTCATCCCACAGGGGGAGGTGATCTCCATTTTGCCATACATGATCAGCTATACCCGATTTATCAATATCTTCATGAACTACCCCAAGAACATACTATCTACTCCAATTATGAAGAAAAGAGAGGATGAAACCAACTACCCTATGTGAAAGGCCTCTCCGAAAAGATACAAAAGATATGCAGCCCATATGACATCAGGGCAGTATTCAAGAGCAATACAACACTTCGTAAATATCTCCTTCGGGTAAAACCACCAACAGAAGAGAATATGACCAAAAACTGCGTGTACTCCATCCCATGCAGCTGTGGTAGGTTATACAAAGGCGAAACATGCCGCCCCCTCAAAATAAGGGTAGAAGAACATCGCAAAGCTGTGACACGAGGAGATATTGATAAATCGGGTATAGCTGATCATGTATAGTAAAATGGAGACCACCTCCCCCTGTGGGATGAAGTTAAAATAATAGACAGGGAACAACACTGGAAAATACGAAAACTAAAAGAAGCAGCACATATGCTAGGACACAACAACCTCCTAAGCAGACCGAGTGCAGATATGAATAGCATATGGGAACCGGTATTGAGGAAGGATAGAAAAATAATAGATTTATAAGCCCTAAAATTCACTCCATAATTGCCCACGGGCATATGGCGTAGTGGTTAAGAGCGCGGGCTACTAATCCCAAGATTCCGAGTTCGATTCACGGCAGCGACCTGATTAATAATAGTAATAATAATAATAATAATATAATAATAGTAACATCGTTAGGAATGAGAACCCAGGTTCGAAATTTCCCCAAGACACCTGACGAAGGCTGGAGGGTATATCAGCCGAAACATTGTGTTAACAACAAACAAGATGAGGACAAATATCCGTCAAATGTAAATAATGTAAATAATGTAAGTCTTTAATTGATCCATATCTATGGAAGAAGACACATAAGACAGAAGACTTCACTGTTGTTGTTTAGCCCTAGATCAACTCAAAACCAGCAATCATGTGATCAAAGATATTCCAATTGTGACCACTCCATCTTTCAGTCTGGTATAAACAATGTGTCTTCCCTTTTTTAAAGTTTTAGGCCATGAGTTAATGGAGATTAGGTTGCCATCTCATTGGATCAGATTTTTGTAAGGCAGTGTTTGACCCTTTTGCATTTAAACTGGCCATAACTGACCTAAATATTCTACCTGTTTTACGTGCAAAGTGGCCAGATCTGGCCTATCACACTTATTTTACAATGTCATTCTACAAATAAACACTCACACCATTGAAAGCTCAAAACTATGGGATAGTGCATGATAATTCAAAGCAATGGGAATAAATAAGCATTACATTTGTTAGAGTAATCTGAATGCTAAAGGATTAATGATCATTACCCCACCATACAAGGTTTAAACCCACCAATGGGCTACTGAAAACTGTAGATGGATTCTATGAAATAGTTGTGGTTGTTGTTTAATCCAAGGCCAGTTCTGATCAAGTAAACATCTGATTAAAAACATTCCAACCATGACCATTCCTTTTTTTTTTTTTTTTTTTTCAAACACAGTGTATCTAGGACTACATCATCTGATTTTGTCTGCTTATTTTATCTTGTGATGTCTAAATAATCAATATGCACAAACATAATAATTAGCAAGAGTGAAAGCCTGGCTGCAGAAACTTGCAACATCCATCAGATATTGTAATTGCATGTATTCAATAATTTTGTTGAAACATAAAGAATCTTTAGAAATCATTCAAGCTTTCAATTTTCTCAATTTTCTTGTTTTCTTCCAATAAAAATGAAGCATTTGAGGCGTATTGGATTCTGCTTGTTGTTTGGATGAGGAACTGCACAAAGAATGTACAAAATTGCTTGAAACGGTGGAATGATTTGATAGAGACATGAAGGAAAACAATATGAAATGTCAAAAATTATTAACGGCAAGTTATTGGATTAAATAGTAATTTGAGGAACATTTGGTTGCTATTTCTAGCAAATTGGGCAACCACACAGAGGCTCTCTTATTGGACTGATTGTTCTTTGTCAAAAGTAGTGTTTCATTAGTTCTCTTTTTGTGGATTCAAATGTATCCTTCACTGTTAAGATAGTACAGCATAATTTAAGAAGGAGTTTGTAATTGTTTCTAGCAAACTTAATGACCACATAGAGGTCCCTTCCCCAGTTGGCTCCACTACCACAGGCATTATATCCTGTCGATATGACTTTATTGTAAACTGAAACTGCAACTTTGTTTCATTGCCCAACTATAGTTGTTTCACTTCATTTTAAATGTGTTGTTTAGCCCCAGGTCAGCTCTGTTAGAATGGATTTGTGGGCAAGGGTTCTCTAGTCATGACCACCATGTCTCTTTGTATATCTATGACAATAATACTGAAGGTGTTCCTCCTTTTATAAGACTACTGTGTGGTTTAATGGATATTTTGCTGCTATTTTTAACACTTTGAGCTCAAGAGAACAGTGATGGATTTCTGATAAATGTCTACATCAGATATCAAACAAATAGTTGAAGAATCACCAAAGGAATCTCTTTAAGGACACTCAACCTGCTACAGTTGGCAGTCAAATCCCCTTCAGGTTTAACCCTCCTATTCTAAAATGGATGAAAAGATGTACTGATCAGATGTGATTTGAGGCAACATGATTCCACACAATATCAAATCGAGGAATAGGTGTGTTGGATCAGAGATGAGTAATCTGAATTCTGGAAATTCTTGACAGCTTTACAGAAACATTTTCAGAAGACATCAAAGCATCTTAACAAATTTGAATAGATTTTCTTGGATTGTTTAATGAAGAATATAACACTGATAACAGTTTTATGTATAGACAAGAAATTTATGATTGTGTAGATTCAAGAGAGAAGGTAAGAACTATATTTTTGAGGTTTAATCTGCAATTAAATATGAATTTAAATCTATAATATAGAGAAACCATCATACAATATTATCAGATATCCTTCACAAGAGAATGTGGCTTCCTTTACTTGTTCCAGTCATTAGAATGTGGCCATGCTGGGGCACTGCCTTGAAGAATTTTTAGTCAAATGAATTGACCCCAGTGCTTGTTTTTTTTTTTAAGTCTGGTATTTATTCTATTAGTCTCTTTGGCTGGACATAAATATATCAACATCTGTTGTCAAGTGGTGGTTGGGGACAAACACAGACATACATGTATATATATTATGGGCTTCTTTCAGTTTCCATCTAACAAATCCACTCACAAGGTGCCATGCTTGGTAATATGTACCATGATTTTACTAATTGTTTTAGGTACCTATGTAGTCTCAAGCAAAAAAAGATGTCTTCTTGACTGCTCACCTTTCACTCAGTGGAACATCAAAGATTTGACAGGTGAAGGAAAAGAGCTGCAGCAACATCCAGGTGGTAATCATTTATAGGTGTGAAAACTGAAGCGACATGTTTTGCTCAAGGATACAGCAAATTGCTCAGTTCAGGAATTGATCTTATGCTCCTGTGATTGCAGGTCCAACACCCCAACCACTTTATATGGGAGCCATGTGTACAAAAAAAAAGGCTTACCTCCATCTTTAATGTATATCAACTGACCTCCTGTTTTCTATCATTTCCCTCTCTGTCCAGTCTCTGATTTTCCTCATTCATCCCCACACATCCACCCACCTTTTGTGCTCTTCCCATACTTCTTAAACCAATGGTTTGCTCAAAAATGACCGATAAGTTGATTTGTTGTTTTGAAGAAAAGTGTAGAGGTGAAACATCAGTGTCATCTATTACTTAGAAATGAACAAAATCCATTCATCTGATGTCTATCATTTTGCTCTGATCTTTGGGTTTGGTTATTTTACATCATATTTCTAGGAATATATCATTGAGCTGTTGTTGTAGCACATCTTTAATGATGTCAAAACTGCATCACAAAGTCTAGATTTTTTTCTTTTTCTGTGATAGAAAACATTTCATCACAAGCAATCCCCCTCCATCTCTCAATCAGAGTGCTCTTTACCTCTGTGGGGCAAGTAACTACTACTACTACTACTACTACTACTACTCCACACACACACACTTTAGACAGCATCTGAAAGGCCAACCAGCTGTATCTTAGACTCATGCCCACACATTACAAATGTTATCTCTCAAATGTAGTGCTCCTTCTCTAACTTTTCTACTCTCCTCCACTCACTCACTACTGCTACAACATCTGTTCCTCTCAACCACAACTGAACCCAACCAACTCACAAACAAATTGTTCATGTTCCTCTCAGCATCTCTACTTTGTCTCTTGCTCCAACCCACCTATTCAGCAGAATAGCTTGTTGGATATCATCTAGTGTGTGTGTGTGTGTGTGTGATGTGTAGTAGTCATGATGGTAAGATCATATCACTTAGAGGATTTACTGGAACAAGGATTCACCCATTGTTTAGAAGTCTTGGACAGCTGCAAAGGAGAGAAAAGATGTTGTCAGAAAATTGTCAGAAGCTACTGAGAAAGTAAGCCATTACATTTGGCTGAAGAGAGAAGATGAATAGTGCAGCAAGAATGAGAACTGAAGATGACAGAAACATCTGGCCTAGAGCCGCAACATCTGACTCAACAAAACTTATGCTGATGGAGTTTTATTTCCAGCATCTGTCAGTGGTCCCAGGCAGCTTGAGTGTTGTGGTGGAAGGCGCTGTAACACCAACAGAGCTGCTTCACTGTCTGATGAAACTCCTGCATTCAGAGGTGGAGCACAGTAGCACCCTCAGCAACAAGTGTTTACCCGAAATGTCATCAAGTGTCAAAGTTCTCTGGCTGAGGCAGATTTTCTACAGCTGGATGCCCTTCCTGTGTTCAACCCTCACCTGTTTCCAAGCAAAGTAATACTTCCTCATTGCCAAACACATTTTTCATGGAAGAGTGGAAATGAACATCACTCATATGACAGTGATGCTCATATACGACCATCATGTGATGTTCAAACAAGGGTACACACAGAGATACACAAACGTTTCTTTCAGTTTCTAGCAACCAAATCCTCCCTCAAGGTTTTGGTCAGCCCAGGGCTATACTAGAACACACTTGGCTAAGGTGCTGCACAGTGAGATTGAACCTGACCACATGGTAGAATAGCAAGCTTTTTAACTACATAGCCATACCTGTGAACACATATACATACATACAGACGATGCTTCTACACACATTATACACATACTTGGTAATATATCTAAATATAGATATCAAGACTGAAATAATTTATCTTTAATGTTACTCGCTGCAAGATGCCTTTAAAGTGTGGTTGACAAAAGTTTAATTTTTAAAAAATAGATAATTTGAGAGATTTCTTGATCAGGTTATGTTGTTTCATAAACCTATGATCTACGACTGATCATGACTGTAGAGGCTGTCAGAAGATTTATTATTCCTATCCACTGATGTTGTGATGTATCAATATCAATGGGTAAAATATAAATAATTGGCTCTCATAAATATTGACTGATTGGTCTTAAGATATTTTTTATAAAAAAAAAAACATCTACCAAGAGACTTTATTAATTCCTAGTGACAGACTGGAGTAATGCTTACATCTAAAGGTCAGGGAGGCAGCTACCACTGCTATATACACTAATACCCTCTACCACACCTCATAGAAGCCCAGCTGAGTGTTAGGCAGAGTCAATTGCCAGTATTCTTCAATTACTAACTTAAATGTTTACTCGTTCTGCCACCTCTACAATGGTCTCTATTCTTCAAAACTATCAGCAATATATGTCCATCATCTCAGCCAATCATCTCCTTACTTCCTGTCACCCATGATATGCTTCACTTCTCAGGCCCCTCCCCGTACTAAACACTTTGTCCAATTCTTACTTTTTAATCACCATGCCCACACACACATGAAATTCACTCTATGCAATGTTTTCCCAAGAGATACCAATAGATATTCAAATCTAATCATTAATCACATCAGTCTCACCTGTATGATAAATCATGGGTTCTGTCCCTCCTCCTCTTCTGAGAAACTTACAAAAATATTGAAATAAGTCAAGTATGGCTGTGTGTGGTTTGTATATATCTTATTGTTAACTTTGTGAGGTTGACATCTCCCAACAGTGGCTTTGGTGTATTAATGTCTCTCTATATATATATACATCATGTGTGCAGTTCTATATATATATATATATATACATCATGTGTGCAGTTCTATATATATATATATATATATATATATATACCATTATCATCACCATTTAATGTTTGTTTTCCAAGCTGGCATGGGTTGGATGGTTTGACTGAAGCTGGTAAGGCCAGGGGCCACACTAGACTCTATTTTCTGTTCTGGCTTAGTTTCTATGGCTGAATGCCCTTTCTAATGTCAACCACTCTGTAGGGTGTACTGGGTGCTTTTTATGTGGCACAAACATTGGTATCAATTCTGCTGTAGTACACGAATCTTCATGAGAACAACAAAGCACCAGAAATTTCAATCCTTTGTTATCTCCTCCATAATGCCCAGTCTCTTGAGATTGGCCTTCAGTACTTCATCCCATGTCTTCCTGGGTCTCCCTCTTCTATATATATATATATATATATATATATATATATATATATATAAAGAGAAAAACAACTAATTTTAAATCTCTGAGTGAGAAATATGTAGTAACAGTACATTAAAATCTATTTGCTAATGCAACATGGTAGTCCTACATAGGATCATGTTACTACTTTTTAACCCAAGGAAAACATATTTTCCAGCTGGACAATGTTACTACTTTATAGTGCCAGGAAAACATCTTTTCCAGCTGCTACTGACACATAATCTGTGTCAATATACTGTAAGCAAGGGAGTCTACCACTCCCTTTCTATCTGTAGTGATACCTGTAGAACAATGGTTTTTGGGTAATTTCCCTTCCTCAGTACAGGACAACTGCCGGCTAGAGATAGCAGTCACTTGCTCTTGCTCACAGTATATACTTTTAAAGTGACACACGGTCGCTGATCTTGTAAAGAGGAAAACAACTAGTTTTAAATCTCTGAGTGAGAAATACCCAGAAACCATTGGTCTACAGGTGTCACTACAGCTAGAAAGGGAATGGTAAACTCCCTTGCTCACAGTATACGGACTCAGATCATGTGTCAGTGGTCAGCTGGAAAAGATGTTTTCCTGAGGCTGAAAAATAGTAACATCATCTTGCATAGGACTGCCACATTGCATTGGCAAATAGACTTTAATGTATGGTACTGTTATTACATAATTCTCACTTTTAGATTTAAAACTAGTTGTTTTCCTCTTTACAAGATCAGTGATTGTGTGTCGCTTTAAAAGTATATACTATGAGCAAGAGCAAGTGACTACTATCTCAAGCTGGTAGCTATCCTGTACTGAGGAAGAGAAATTACCCAGAAACTATTGCTCTACAAGTATCGCTACAGCTAGAAAGGGAACGGTAGACTCCCTTGCTCACAGTATATGGACACAGATCATGTGTCAGTAGCAGCTGGAAAAGATGTTTTCCTGGCACTATAAAGTAGTAACACTGTCCTGCATAGGACTGCCACATTGCGTTGGCAAATGAAGTTTAATATATATAAATAAATGTAAATAAACAAGCATTTGTTCCATTATTAGAAGCATTGAAAATGTGTATTCTAAATGATAGTATTTTTTCAAACACAGAGTTTCCATCAGAATAACAGAAATGCTGGGTAAATTGCCCTTACAAAGTAGAAAAATTTCTTAACAACCAGCCATGGGAGTCAAGCCCACATTCCTCAAAGACTCCAGGTGAGTGCTTTACCATTAAGCTAAACTGTCTGCTGACAAATTCACTCCAGAATTTAGATGCTAAATACTTTAGCTTTATGGCACAACCATGTGTGTATAAATGCAAACAAACAAATATTTGTTCTATTATAAGTGTAAAAAAATATCATCTTCTTATTTGTATCATGTGCGTGTGTGTGTGATATACTTTATCTCAACTATTGTAAACTTATTTAGTGATTATTTCCTCACTTCTTTGGCAAATACAGTGTCAGATATGCTTTACTAATGAGGTCAAAATGAGACTGAAGCAGGCTCAGGGATTGATTCTAATATTTGTCAGAAAAAAGCACACCAGCAGTCATTAACGAACATTGCTTTTTCTTCTCACAGCTTATTAATTCTACTTAGCTTGATAATACTCCTTCCATTATAAATATTAACACTAACTTACTTTTCATACAGATGTTGTCTGAGTTACCTAATGACGAAAGAATCCTTTTCTTTACACCAATCAAGGGACAATCATATGTGTTTATTTAATTATGGTGTCAATACTATTTCTGACAATATGGTGAAGGTGATATTTCACTGAGGAGGTCAAATTAAAACTAAAACCATGTCTGGATTTATCTACTGTACTTGCCAGAAACATGAAAATTCCATAAATCTTGATAAATAATTTTAATTCCTATTTCATATTCTACTGAACCCATTTTACTGCAGCTCCTCTGAAATATATCAGTAGTTATTTAGACTTGTAATTCAGGTGAGTTGCAACTGACAATATTTATATACTCAACCAACACATCTATTATTGGATTAAGTTATGTTATGTAATAGTATGAGAAAGAAGAGCAACACTTTTGGCCTTTTTAGGATTTGTGTGATAAGGGAGAAGAAAGAGGAGAATTATCCTCAAACTGGGAATCTGGCCCTAAAAGTTTACAATATGGTAGACCAGTGCTTCTAAGCCTTTTTGTAAGTATTGCCCCCCCCCCCCCACTGCCACCACTCCATTCTTTCTTTTACTAACACACTTTCAACACCACCACTCCAGGCACTAAATATACATCACATAAAATTGCTGCCAACAGTTAACCCTTTAACATTCAGATTACTTAGTAAGATGTAATATTTATTTGCATTTTTTAAAATTAATTATTCATGATCATGTAGCTTTGAGATTTCAGTGATGTGATTGCATATTTTTAGAATGACATTGTAAGGTAGGTGTGAAAAGCTGGATTTGCTCAGTTTGAACATAAAACAGGTAGAATATTTGGGCTGGACATGGCTGGTTTGAATGTTAAAGGGTTAAAAGACTACCTGCACAAAAGTAATTTCATTACTATAAACGGAATGTCAAAATAACATTCTTACAGCGAAAAACTAATGATTCACACCGAGAGAATATAAGCTGGAAATATTTTGGAAAATAAAGATGGAAAAAGGCATCTACTGACTCCCCACAATACTTCTTTTGTCCCCAGTACCATATAAAATTTTCCACTGCTTCACCCCACTTTTGAGTGGTACTGTAGTAGATTTTACAAAAGACACTCACGTATCAGGTGGTAGTGAGATGGGTTATGAATTATGCTTATGAAACAAGAATTGGAATGATTCTTCTGACAGGATTCTCAGTTTCCATCTAAACAAGTTTTTGGTCAACCCAAGACTATAATACAAGACACTTGCCCAACATTTGCACAATGTGGTTGAACTCAGTATCATGTAGTTGGAAAGGAAACCTCTTAACCACACTGCAATCAAATATAAGATATATATACACCCCACCCTTAGAAAAAGTAGTGGTGGTAGTCCAATGGTTGGATGAAATGATGAAATTACTCATTATTTTGGTCAGAATTATAATTTAGTCCTTATCAACTTGGATAAAACATCCTCTTAATTTTCATCAACATATCTTTGTAACAGAAAGATATATTTTCTTATAACAGTGCACCACAACCACCAACCACTACAATCAGCATCACTAACATCGTCAGCATCACCATTGAATGTTCTATCAAATATTACACTCTTCTTAATGAATAAGCAAAAATACTAATTCGTTTTCATGCCATGAATTTTATTTGATTCTAGTATTATCACTGATTGTCAAAGAATGTTCCACATTGTTCTGTCTTCAATTATTTCTAGGTGTCAAAAATGGTTTTAAAAAAATGAAAAGGAAGAAAAAAGTATAATTCATATCTCAACACCAGTAAAAATTTCAAGTAGTTGTTTCTTTCAATAGAGAATTCTGTAATAATATATCACAAAAATTTCAGTCTTAAATTGAATCAAGATTCTTTGTGCTGCATCAGTTTATTATGAGTTTATGAGATTGTAACTGACTTTATTATTAATTATCAATGTTCTTGAATTTTTAAATTAGACAGACTAACAGAAGGAGGGACAGACATGGAAGGGTTAGTTGGTAGTTAAACAGATAAACAGTTTGATAGAGAAGTACATAGCTAGACAGACAGGCAGAAATAGACAGCCACACAGACAGATAGATAGAGGGGTAAGTAGGCAGATGTATATACAGATAATTTGATGGATAGGTAAACTGGTATGTGGATAGGTAGGTAGAAAGATGATAGGTAGGTAGAAAGATGAAAGAAGGCGGCGAGCTGGCAGAAATGTTACCACTCCGGACGATATGCTTAGCAGTATTTCGTCTGCAGTTACGTTCTGAGTTCAAATTCCGCTGAGGTCGACTTTGCCTTTCATCCTTTTGGGGTCGATAAATTAAGCACCAGTTACGTCCTGGAGTCGATGTAATCGACTTAATCCCTTGGTCTGTCCTTGTTTGTCCTCTCTGTGTTTAGCCCCTTGTGGGCAATAAAGAAATAAGAAAGATGATAGTAGGCGTGTAGGCAATAGACAGTAAGATAAGAAGTGGATAGACAGCTAGGTAGGTATGTAATAGCAAGGTAGATGGGTAGATAGGTAGCTCAGGTGATAGTGAGGTAGGTAAAGAAGTAGAGAGGTAAGCAGATGGATAGAAATAGGCTCAACCAATTGATGGAATTCTTAGTCAAGGTGGGAGAAAGGTATCCTCAATCTGGACACCTAGCCTGAATGTTTGCAAAAGAGCGGACTCCACTAAAGACTCCAAGGACTGGAGAACAGATTAAGTCTAGACTGAATAGGATTTGAACTAAAAACACCATGAATCAGAACTAATATCATAACATCCCATTTGGCACTGTAACAATACCATTAGTTCACTACCCCAAATTGGTTCTTTATGGACCCCAGAGGGATGAAAGACAAAGCTGACCTCAGCAGGATTTGATCTCAGAATGCAAAATGCTGGAAAAATTACTGCAAGACTGACTAGGCCAATTCAAGACTAACAATCCAGAATCCAAAGAAACTGGTAATGGTCTGTGTTGGTAACAATTTGTGGAGTTTGTGGAAGAATATGGACAGTTCACCAGCCATATTAGGATGTTGCTCTTCATCTGACAGGTATGTCAATAGATATGTAGTGAGTAGATAGGTAGGTTTGATTTCCTTCTTACCTTGACTTCATATAATACAGTTGTCACAACATAGCTGAATTAGATTTTATCTACACCAGTTAATAACACTGTGACGAAATTTCTTTTTGTCCTTCGTCAATAAGTGTTATTTCTTATTTGCTTCTATCTAGAAATCAAAGGAAATGACTGCTATTCCTTTCAAACTTTGTTTTTGTGACCTGGACATTGTTTTGGAACTTACCTATTTTCCATAACATTTCAGAAAGATTCAGCGCTCAGTTGCTGAAGCAGAAATATTGTTATAGCAAATATTCTGTTCAATACCACAGATATGTTTGTCAGTTACTTGACCTTAAAACACTTGAGTATGTCCCTTAGAGGCTGACTATATGTGCATCTTTAATCATGAGCAGTGGGTGAGCATCATAGCCATGTGTTGAGAGTGATTCTTTGGTTTGAATAACAGAAGCATAGCTTGAAGGAAATATTAACCATCTTTCATGCTTTCTAAGGGTAAGCAAACAGGAAATAACAGTTGCTACCCAAGGATAAAAATCATGTTTTACAGTGTAATCATTACTTCCTCTAAGACAGTTTGCGTAAAGATCAAACACTTACTTGGTGCTAATTTTGGTTAATTAGTTTCAGTTAACTTTTAGACTAAATTTTTACATTTTTGTGTGTGAGCATATTCTTTATTCTAGTCCCGGACACTAACTGTAGAGCATGCCTTACCTTCATTCACTACCCTTCCACCAACATAACTCATTTGTAACCATATTCCTAATGAAATGCTGTCAATGTGTTTCAATTTTGGGTATAATGAAGAATTTTGAGGAATTTTGTGAAATGTCTAATTTCTCCATTAATAAGCTGATGCTTGATATTTACCAAAAATTATGACAGAAGGTTTGATTTTTATAGAAGCACCTTAAAATGGCAAACTTTATATCATAGAACCAGAGGCAGTCACTAAGAGGATTGGTACCAAAGGAAAAAATACATTGCTCATATGACACTGTAAAATAGCCAGTTTCATATCATGGAATCAGAGTCCGAAGAGGGTTTATACCAAAAATAGAAATAGTTTGCTGTTTTGTCTCTCATTTTTGTCACACTTGTAAGAGGGTATGATTTGGTAGAATGTACCATATTTAAAATAATTGTTTTGGGTGCCTTTGTAGCAACAAGAAGACAAAGGCAGACTTTCAGTCCACTTACCGATAACTCAGTGGAGCATTCAATGTGATACCTGGAGAAGAGAAGGTTGCAACTAGCACTCAGCTGGTACTCATAAACAGCAAAAGAAAAGCATGTAAAAAAATTCTTTTGAAACCTAGCCATCCTCAATTCTCTGTCCTTACTCTATCTTTATCCACCTTCTTGTTCCTTGAGTGTACACTCCATCTTTACCTTTCCTGCTGGGGTAGTCATATATCTCCTCCACAGTAAAACACCGTACTTTAGCCTATCAACACCTGGCAGAAAGCCACTGCCATCACTACTGACCCTATCACTTAAGGGACTTTTGCTGTGTGATTTACTTGGTGACCTCACTAGTGCTGGTGCCACACAAAAAAAGAAAAAGCACCAAGTACACTCTGTAAAATGGTTGGAGTTAGGAAAAGCATCCAACTGTAGAAAACATGCCAAAACAGACATAGGAGCTCAACGGTCTTCTGGCTTGTCAGCTCCTCTCATGCCAGCATGGAAGATGGATGATAAATGAAGACTTTTTCTAATAAATCCATTTTTTAAAAGTCAGTTTCTGTGACAATACTTCAGCTTCCATGAGTTAAATTTAAAATCAACATGACATTCAAGTTAAAAACACACAACTTTGTGAAGGTTTTTAGTTTACTGTTACTGTTTAAAATCCTCTGAAACTTCTGAAATAGGCTAACTAACTCCTTGCAACTAAAGCTTTATAATGATTTAATATTTATAATTCTGGCCCTGAGAGTATTCATGATCTCTATTTTCTCTCATCATTGGCATCAGCAATTTCATTCCATGAAATATATCTAAAATGGCGATCTTAGCCCATTTTAAAAGGGAGGTGGGTGGGGAAGATCCGCTGATAATGAAGACATAAGAATTATATGTAGCTCAATTTTTAAATGGTCTAGTCTGCAAGGGTGACTGGTTCTTCCTTTTTTTTCTGCATATCTTTGCTGTAGCTCCATGTAAATGATGCTATATCATCTGCAAATCTTGAATTTTGCAATCTCCTGCCATTTATCACAGTATTTGTCTCAACATAAAGTCAATGGTAAGGTTATGCAATATAGGAGAATAAAGAGATGAACTACTTTTGGTTCCACTAACTATCTTCATTGTTATCAACTCAATCAGAATTGTTAATGATAATAATGAAAAATTTGGTATCTACTAAAACAATCTAGGATAATTTCTAAAGAATCTCAGTGATTATATCAAAAGCATGGTTGAAATCAATATAATTTATCACGACTGACCCTTCGTGGCCAATATCAATAAAGATGTTTAAGTAATCAGATAGTGTAAATTGAGAACAAAAGCTCATATATAAAACAATATATACCACAACAATATCTGTACAACAAAGACTTGACAAAAAAAAAATCAATTTTTATGAGTTTATTAATGTTTGATTATAATGAAATTAAGATTCCTTCTGAAAATGTAATCAATGCTTATGGATTATAAAATGAACAATGGGCCAAATTAATACCAACGAAGAAGAAAGACTTGAAAGAAATTAAGAATGACTAAATGCATTTGAAGAATATCACAAATTTTGTTTTTAAGTAATTAATAAAAAAATGTTTTATTTTGTCAATATTTTTGTAAATTATAATTTTAATAATAATTTTGTAAACTATTGCATCTAAGTTTCCTTTGGCTATTTAGATTGATATTTCAGCAACAGATACAACGGAGAAGATATTCTAGTGACTTTGCTTTCAGATGTTCAAAATAAAATAAATTTTGATAAAAAAAATTTCATTATTTGATAGGTGTGGTAAGAAGTTTACTTCCCAACCACATGGTTCCAGGTTCAGTCCCACAGCTTGTCACCTTGAGCAAGTGTTTTATGCTGACCAAAGCCTTGTGAGTGGATTAGGTAGATGGAAACTGAAAGAAGCCCATCGCATAATATATGTGTGTGTCTGTCTGTCCCCCACCACCACTTGGCAATTCATGTTGGTGTGTTTACATCCCTGCAACTTTGCGGTTCAGCAAAGGAGACTGATAGAATAGGTATCAGAGTTAACAAAAATATACTAGGTACTGGGGTCAATTTGTTTAACTAAAATTCTTCAAGGTGATGCTCCAGCAAGGCCACAGTCCAATGACTGAAACTACAAAAAGATAAAATATAAAAGGTTCAGAAATTGTCTTGGTTTCAAAAATTGTTGAGGATTTACTGTTGAAGTAAACAATTGTTTAATCCCAGGCCTACCTTGACTGAGCAAGCCTATAATCAAAGTATTTCTTGCTATGACCACTCTGGTTTTCATGAATAGTATATCTAGGATTTCATTATTTAATGTGTGTTGTTTTGTTCTTAAGTTTGTAGATTTGAGGGAAATTTGACTACTATTTCTAATACATGGAAAGTTTCAACAGAATGAATTAATGGAATGAACCTTAGTAGGAAAAAATTCCAAAGGAAATAAAAGTTGGATGGTGAAGTTGGTTATGGGTTTGTTCATTTAACAAAGTCCACATTTGAAGGTTGTTAAACATTTAATTCTTTAAGAATACAGATTCTTTCAAATGTAATGCTTAGTTATTTACATTCTTTTGAATTAAACATGCATTATTTTGTAGCTTCAAAATTTCAATGATGTGATTGTTTATTTTTAGAGTAGGTGTAAGAGGCCGGATCTGGCCTGTCTGAACATAAAACGAGTAGAATATTTTGGCCTGATATGGCTGGATTAAATACTAAAGAGTTAAATAGACATCTGAATATGTGCATTTAAATCATTATCATCATTTAACATCCATCTTCCAAGCTGACGTAAGTTTGACAAGAGCTGGCCACCTGAAGAGCTGCCCAGCCTCCATGTTTGCTTTGGTATAGCTAGATGCCTTTCCTAATGCCAACCACTTTACAGAGTATACTGAGTGCTTTACGTGGCACAGGTGCTTTTTATGTGGCATCAGCACTTACAAGACCACAAAGTTGGGATTGCTTAACTGAAGAGGAATGCAGGGGACATGCCTGTTTGCAAGGACAACCATGAAATCCTTTCTCACCATAGATCCTTTCTCAATACAAATATGTGTTTAAACACATATAGTTAAGATGTTTGCTTCTCAACCACACAGTTTCAGGTTCATTCCCACTGTGTGGAACTTTGAATGTCTTCTACCATAGCCCTAGGCCAATCAAAGCCTTGAATAAAATTTGGTAGATAGGAACTGAAAGAAGCCCACCATATGCATACATATGGGTGTGAGTGGGTGTACCCTTGTCTTGATATGTGATGGTCATAAGCTAGCATCTCCATTGTACAGGCATTGTTGTTTGTTTCCAGTCTGCCATGAAAACCATGGCTGGTCATGGGGAAATATTATCATGCTTAGAAACAAGTCAGGGTTGGCAACAGGAAAAGCATCCAGCCATAGAAAATCTGCCTCAAACAAACAGATTCAGCCCAACCCATTCAAGAATGGAAAAGTGGAGGTTAAAAAGACGATGATGATGATGATGATGATGATTTGTATATGTTACATTTATTGACACTGAGAATGCAGCAGTTTCAATTCCCAGTTGGAACATATTTGCATATACCAAACAGTAATGGTTCAAAGAAATGCATTAACATCACAACATCTCATATTGCCTAAGCTAAATATATAATAACAACATGGTTGTAGGAAGATCATTTCACAGCTAGGTAGTTTCAGGTTCAATTCCAGAGCACAAGGGGAGGGGATTGACTGAAACTATGTGAGTGAAATTCTGAAGAAGGAAACTGTATAGAAGTTTGTCAGAGCCACATTCTCTGTTCTTGTGGGGTGGGATGGTTATTCAGTTTAACAGTCCCAGCTGGTCTTTGGTGTCTTTAGCAGGGTTCACTCTGTCACATGCATTGAGGCCAGGTCTCTGGTCTGAGTACATTTAACTTCCTCCTACCAGTTTGATAACAGGTTGAGGGTACTGTTGTTCCTTTATTGACTTCAAAAACAGACAAGGATCTATATTATGAATGAAAGAAGTAGTTAGGTGTTTCCTCTTAGATTTAATAGACATCATGCGTAAAACCACTCTGACAGAGAAGTGAGGTCAACTGAAAGGGTTCATGATTTTCAGGAACACTAATGGGAATTCAATAAATCTGTCTGCTACCATTAAATTATGGTAAGCTATGTTTATTCATATATATGAACAACAATATCTGTGTGTTCAAGCTATCTTTTCATACAGAAAAGCAATAAAGATAATTATGGGAATTTATATTTATCACACATGAAAATTATTATTATAATTATTCAACTTTAAGACACTGATGGTGTTATTGCAATTTCTAGAAGTCAATGATTAAAATAGGATTTCTGTAAAAGAAAGAAAATCTCCATTGAGAATTAAATTTATGGTTTTAGAATGACAAATTACAGAGAATTTAGTTCTCAGCAGGAGAATCTCCAAAATTGTTTTACATCTACCTTACTCAATTATCAAATATTTTTCACAATATTAAGTAAATTTTCGCTTGGTAAACATAAAAATATCACACTCTCACATGAACACATCTTTTTTCTCTCTTACTCTCGTATACACATTTCATTTCACACAATTTCTGCCTCCTTCACCATAGAGGTAGTAACACTGTGTCTGATTCATGATAATAACAAAGAGAAAGCTGAACAAGTTCCAACACAATTCTGAAGTAACTTTATGAAAATTTTGTTCAATGGTCTGATATATAAAATTATTATTTTTCATGTCTGTGATTTAAATTTCGCTTTATACATGGACAAAGTATTTTCAAGTTGAGGTGATCAGATGTAAATAAAAATTTAATTCCTTAAAGTAATTCTAGAACCTTAAAGATGTTGCTGATTCTGAAATGGATAGCTCTGTTTTATTTAATAAAAAAATTATGAACAATTGCATTTTTTTTTTTATCTTATACTTGTTTCAGTCATTAGACTGCAGCCATGCTGGGGTACCACCTTGAAGAATCGACCCTAGGACTTATTTTTTAATAAACCTGGTACTTATTCTATCAGTCTCTTTTGCTGAAATGTTAGTTTACAGGAACATAAAGACACCAACACCATATTATGCAACGGGCTTCTTTCAGTTTCTGGTTGGCCCAAGGATAAAGTAGAAAACACTTGCTAAGGTGTCATGCAGTGAGACTGAACCCAGAACCATATGGTTAGGATGACTAAATAATTTAAATAATTCAAAGATATTTCTTTTACAATTATCTATATAATAATCTGCTTGTTTGTTTGCCCATTATATTTTTAGTTTGTTAGAAAGGTGGAGTAAGTGAGAGGTGGAGTAAAAATGAGAGAAAGAGGGGACAAGTGTGAGAAGAGAAGAAAAATGTGAGGAAGACATAGAGAACGATGTATAATAAGGCCAAGTGTGTTGTGGTTAGTTGAAGGGAGAGGCAAAGAGTGAGAGAAAAGAGGGAGAGAAAAAGATGGTGGGAGAAAAGAGGGAGAGAGAAGGGTTAACGATGTGTTGTAGGGTGAGGAGGGAAAAGTAAAGAGATAGAGATATGTTTAAGCTACAATATTTAGCAGCCGATTATGTTCTGGTGGTGAGGTTAAAGAAAGGTAGCTAGAGAGGAACAGACAGGGGAGGTGGTTATATTGAGAGAGAGAGGGGGGAGGGAGAGAGGGGGGAGGGAGAGAGGGGGGGAGGGAGAGAGGGGGGAGGGAGATAGTATTACATTGACAGCAAGGAAAAGTCGATATAAACAAACAGATGAACTGAAATGAAATGCACTTTGTTACTGAAAACTATAATGATGATGTTGGTGGTGATTTTTAATTTGTTAGAGGGGAGGAGGAAGTAGAGTGAGAGAGCAGATAGCCAGCTGATGCATTATGCTGTTACTCATGTGGTTAGTGGAAGTGAGAGGTGAAGAGAAAAAGAGAAATGTCAAAAACATGAAGAGGGGAATTATATGGTTAAAATGTTTGTTGAAGAGGTAGAGAGAAATATAAAGGGATTAGCAGAGGGAAAATTTAAAATCATATTAACTTAGTAAAATAAAAATGCAAATCATCCTTTCTTTCTTAAATAACTTCTTTAAATCATTTTTTGTTCAGTGGAATTTCCACAGGTCCCACTATTATAGTTAAATGGAAAAATAAATTGATTCAAATAGTTATATTTTCATAAACTTACACACAAAAAGAATATATAATTGGCTAAGAAGCTGCAGTAGAAACACAACGAACATAAAAAATAGAACAATAAAAATAATAAGGATTGTCTCAAACAGAAGAATTGGCCATTAAGTTAAACAGATTGGTTTAAAAATATAAAAATAGTAAGTGACTAAGATGGTGGTATAGACTATAACAGAAAAAACAAGTTGCTTTATTGTTAACATTATATTTTTATCTGAAATATAATGAGGTGTTTATAGGCAAATGTTAAGATCTGACAGTCATCAATATGAAATGTTTATTTTAAGTTTTAATTATATATTCCTTTCAGCGTTTAAAAATATCACTAAGGTTGTATGGTAAAAGTGACCGCCATTTTGGATACGCACTTCATGGATGGTTTTTAGGAAAGAATAAAAAAATTAATTTGTTGAGAAACAGGTGAGAAAAAATTGAATAGCTAATAAAAATAGTTTTGTCTATAGAAATTGTTGGGAATATGGTGTTATCGTTAGTTGATAATGCCATAAGGCAAGTAAAATATATATCATGGATAATTAAGAAAAATAACAAGAAAGCTGATATATAATAAGAAAACACTTGTGTGATGAGACAGACATTAAGTGAACTGTTAGAGGGGCCAAGGGACTATTATAAATAGACATCAGTTGAAAGTGTTATAGGGGCCATGAGACCATGACAGACAGTCAATCATTCATTATATGGGGCTTGACAGGTAGATGTTAACTGAAAGTGTTGTTAGGGGCACAAGAGGTGGATGTTAATTGAAATTTTAAAAGCTATAATAGAAAATATAATTTTACAGTAGTCATAAGGTAAACAATGAGAAGCAGAAATGCAGATAACTGGGAAAATCTTAAAATATTGTTGTCTTTTCACCAAACAGTTCCTAAATTTTAAGCAAGGAACAAGAAACGACTTACTCAGGAACATTAATGAAGTGAAGTGTGACTACTTCAACTGGGAATTTTTTGGAAATAATACTTATGTATAAAAATCCAAATTCAAAACTAGGAGAAAGAAATGGGAAAAAGAAAGAAAAGAAAAAACACCCACATCAATTCAACACCAAGTGCCACAGATGGTCACATACCACAAGAGTCAACAGAACTTACTGAAGCAAGCCAACATGCTTACAGAATTACTGTAAGTAATGGCAAGGCTAAAGCATTGGTATAGCCAAGCACCCTCACGAGCACCTCGGTAAGGTGAGCCGCCAATGATGGACAAGAACTTTGCCATAAGCAGCCCAGTCCCTCGAAATGTCTCAAATGCCACAGGTTGGAAGAAATGATTCACTGACAGGTCCCATGAAATGATGTTAAGGCCTCAGCTGGCCAAGTTTGTCTCTTACTGTGCTCATCATAGGGTTAACATTCAGTTTCAGAAGTTAAAAAAAATAAAAGTTAACTGAATGGAAGTTACAGCAGTTACATTCCATATTTCTTGTAAAATTATCTATATTGCTAATATAAACCAGAATGGAACAGGGATGGCCTAACAGCAGTTCTTTGACCATTGATATAAGTGGCTCATGGAAATATGTTGGCTGAGCTCTTTCATTATCACAGTTTATATACAAGTATAAAAAAAGAAAAAAAAACAAGCTTTATAAACTATTGGGTATATATTGATACAGCAGTGTAATGCTGTCTGAACAGCTTTCCTTACTTTTGTGGGAAGGGAGAATGGAATTCCCAAACTATTTCACATAAAGCCAATTATAAAATTGCAATGAATTTTTAAATTTCCACCCCTTCTATTTTAGTTTTGTACTATCTGACTTTCTCAACATATTTCCCATTCAAATTCTAACCAGATAGATACATATAATGATACAATGTTAGCATGTACAATGTTATTTTCATTCACTCTCTTTCAAAACACTACAGTGTGTTACTCACACTTGAAAGTGACAGTAAATGGGAAATTTTATTTTATGTCTCTTCTGTTCTTTATCTTTCACTGCTCTTCACATTTTGATTTTCACAATGGCCATTGTTGCATTACATGTTTAGAACAATATCAATATAACTATCAACTTAATAATTTATGTTATTTTACTCAACCATTAATACAGTAATAAGTAACAGGAATAATTCTAAATGATAATGCCAGGTCTGAGGAAGGCTTTGTTCTTTAGTGTTGAGGGTAGGAATAGTAGGAGGCAGAGGGATTAAAGAAATTTAAGACTGCAGGCATTACAAAAGAATGTCAGAAGACTGATGTCATGAGTGAGAAAATTAAACATTAGTGTGTACAAGAGGAGATGAGATTGGTCCAGTGCTCCACAACCTTTTATCACTTATATTCTTTTCAAAATTTGGCGGCACATCTGAACTAAAAATATAACTAAAAATACAGGGAAAAAATTCAGCACACCTAGCATCATTTAGTGGCACACCAGTGTGCCACAACATATCAAATGCAGAGCACTGGTCTGGCCCCCCAACTACACTCTTGTCATGTACATTAACACATTTAATACAAGCCATGCAGCCATTCATACTCAGTTGGTAGACTTTGGATACAATTTTTGTTTACAAGTTTCTGTGAAAATATTTGCAAAGTAAGATAGCATCATCAACTTGTCGGAAATGAAGCTACGAAAATGAAAACAAATTTTAAGCCAAAGTGGGAGAAATATTTTGCATTCATCAATAAAGGTACTATATTTGCCATATTTTACATAGTCTTTACAAAGCCAGCAACTTGAAACACCACTTTGAAATAAATCACATAAAACATTTTGCATGATTATTCACCTAAATCAGAATTGAGAAAAAACAAGTTAACAGTGCTAAAATCATCACTATATACCCGGCAGACATTATTGACAATGTTCAGCAAGGAAGCTGATATAATGACTGAAGCCTTGTTATACCATGGAATATTGCACAAGCTCAACATCCATATTCCGATGGCAAATTTGTTTAAAAGAATATAGCTGCAGTTATTGCAGTATTAGATCCAAATAACACAAAACTTCAGTAACTAATAGTTCAAACACCAGTTTCAAGCCACACTACAGAGATGGGTATCTCTCAGAGCAATGCTCATGTTGCAAGCAAAATGTCAAATGACCCCCAAAATTCCCTTGCATTCAGTTTAATAATTGATGATTTAACTGGTACACAAGACAACCCACAACTGGTAGTATTTATTCATAATACTTCTTCCAGATTAATTATGAAAGAAGAGGTGCTGAATTTAGTGGAATTAAAAGAAGCTTGACTGAGCCTTAAATGTTGGTGTTTCACTGAATAAACTTACCTGTGTCACAACAGATGGTGCTCCTGTTTACGAAAAGAGATCCCAGCTTTCCAGAGTTTCTCCCTCTTCATTGTATTATCCATTGTGAACACCTTGTAGCCATATACTTCAAGTATAAAGACGTAATGAAATATGTTCTTGAAATAGTCTTCATTCAATATAATTTTGGTTGTTTATGAAAAATAATGGGAGTTAATGCAGTATGTATTTGTGACATGCTGTTGTTAGTGTGATAGTGGGAGTGTTCACCCCATTCTCTCTTGTTATTGACTTAATGTGAAGGGACAGGAAATACCTTCTACATAGTCAGCACCATAGCTAGAAATGGCAACCAAATGATATCAGATATACTCCCCACCTCTCTATGGGCCAAAAACCACTCAAATTGAACCAGTGAGCAATGGTTGAAAATCATATGGTCTGATGAAAGTAACTATGAGGTAAGTTAGTACATGTATTCAATCAACATATAAACTTAATGTATCTGGTTTGTTGCCCAAAATATATGAAAAAAGTATCCAACATAAAGCAAATATTATTTTTCATGTTTTTACTCATGTTTTTGGTAAATCTGGTGCAACTTTCGTGCATCGCAGAGCTGAGGAAGCATTTAAGGATGAATGTCTGGTACCATCCATAAAACATGGGGGTGGTTCTATCATGGTGTGGGCCTGCATGTCTGCCACAGGACCTGGAGAAATGTTTTTATGTTGGGGAAGGATGAATTCAGTTACCTATGTTTCTATGCTATCAGATGTTTTAGAGCCATCAATTGCTAAACTGCATCCAGGAGTGTTGAAAAACAAGTGTTATCTTTAACAGGACAACACTCCATGCTGTACAACAAAGAATACTCGCAAATGGCTTGAGACACAGGATATTGTTCCCATGGACTGGCCAGCTCAAAGTCTTGATCTAAATCTGATTGAACACCTATGGGGAACTCTTGGTGAAGCTATCAGGAACACAACAATTTTAAAATAAAAGGAATCTGTAACAAAAGTTGAGAGAAGAATGGAGTAAAATTACATCTAGCATCTGCAAGAAACTAGTTGATTCAATGCCTAACCGTATAAAAATGGTAATTGGTGCTAAAAGAGGATCAACCAAATATTAAAACTAATGTATATTGTGAAATATACCATAATCTACCATGTGCATGAGTTTCATTAACATTGAGATAGCAGAGCCCCAAAACATTGGGTGGCCTAATACTTTTGGCCAAGGCTATATATATGTGTGTGTGTGTGTGTGTGTGTGTATTTATATCTAAATCCATATATACATATATATATGGGAGAATATACAAATAATAACAACAGACGAGGACAGGTGGTGTAAATAACAAAAGTATATATTAGTATGACGCTCGGGAATACGGAAAGTCTTTGACGTTTCGAGCTACGCTCTTCAACAGAAAGAATACGGAGACAAGGAGAAAAACACGGAGAAAAAAAATTGAGAAAAAAAATTGGGAGAAAAAAAAATTGATTGCATGAAAAAATTGATATACATATATATATATATATATATATATATATATATATATATACATGTATGTATGTATGCATGTATGTATGTATCTATATATGCATACATATAGATGTGTGTGTGTATATATATATATATATTCTTTTATTCTTTTACTTGTTTTAGTCATTTGACTACGGCCATGCTGGAACACCACCTTGCAGGATTTTAGTCAAACAATTCAACCCTGGGACTTATTTTTGAGCCTAGTACTTATTCTACTGGTTTCTTATGTCGAACCACTAAGTTACAGAGACCTAAACACACAAACACCAGTTGTCAAGCAGTAATGGAGGGACTAACATCAAGACACACATACAAGCCTTAAACTACACATTAGCCCTTCATAGTTTATTGAAGTAATGATTCTAGACTGCCTTTAAGGGTAAGGAAACAATTAGAATGGTAAGGAGGAGAAATACAAAGAATATTCATTTATAACAATGATACAAACTTGTATATTTTTTAAGAAAATTAATTATATCAACCCTTGTACATAACTGGAAATTTTTCTTATTACTGAAGGAGGACAGAGAAAGTTGACCTTGGCAGAATTTGAACTCAAAATATAAAGTGACATAATGATGTTCCCAGCTAAGATGTTGTAAAGATGATCTGCTTATTCACTGATTTACATAAATCAATGTTGATAATACGCTGTGAGTATTTGTATATATACCTTTTGTAACACTTAACCTTTTGAAGCTGTTGAATTTGTTTGCCAATATTATTTACTTTCCTAACTATTCTATACAAGCTCTAAATTATTCAACATGGGCTGGAGTCATTCTGTTTTATTTTTTGTATTCAAAAGTTCAATCTGCTGTCTTTTTTTGTCTGATAATGCTCAAGTAATTCTTTTGTGTTCATAATAAATTCTAATGATCAAATTAATTTTCTCCTTTTTCTCAGTGGTAAATATAATCAATATAGATAATATATTATGTTATATGTATATACACTTATTGCATAATTAATTATTCTATCTCATGCATTCTACTATTACCTTTTATGTTCAACTTACTGAGTGCTATTATGTATTCAACTTTAGCCTATTTACTTATTACACTGCATGCATGTATTTCTTGATTTAAGCAGAACAAAAAAAAAACAAAAACAGAAACAAGGTATGTTGGTGCCTCCTTATATCTATACAAGAAATATACTTCTTCAGTAACTTTTGCACTGAATATGAATAATGCTTATTTGTGGCTTTTGTCAAATATGTTGTAAATGTGCAACTTTTGCATAAACTAAACCTTCTCTCCCTTGAAAACCTTTAGTTAATGTATGCAACCTGCTCTCACGTGTAAATATGTATATATATATATAACATTTGTGAAATTAGGTGAGCATTTATTGTGGAAAATGACAATGTAAGATAACAAGTGAATCATTGACCACAATATATTGTACACGTTAAAAGTAATCAAGCCTGTATAATATTTGGGAAGTGATAAATATAGTTTTTTAATTTTTTTATTTTGGCATTTTTTATTTACATCTTCATACTCCCGATAGCAACTCTTATGTACATTTTTCAACAATAGCTCAAAAATGTAATTATCACAGAGTCTAGTAAAACACCTGCCATCATTATTGACAAATTGAGTACTCTAAAACAGAAAATATTTTAATAAACAGGAGAAAAAAAAGAACTGGAAAGGGCCAAGTTATAAATTATATTCATATATTTGAATATTTCATTATTATTTGGTTGTTTGTAGAACAAATTCTTAATGTAGATTAGTGCAGTGAATTTCTATGAAAATAAAATGACTAATTGAAACAAAAAAGCATGCTCTTAAGGTGTTATGATAAGAAATATAGCTGTTTGAGATTTTTGATAGAAATATTTATTTTTATCATAAAAAAACGTTACTACAAACGATAAACACTGAGATAGTTTGAAGCTTATTGTTCTCTTACTAGGTATAATAGTAGTCACTGTAGTGGGTTCCTAGTTGATCATTGAGTGTTATTCCATCCATCCATTGCTTTGGATTTGTGACAGCAGTCTGGCTAGCTGCTGGTTCTGCCACTTTCTCCTGATTGTTGTCTTCTGTGTCCAGGCTGATGTCTGCCATCCACCGTCTGTCCGTGGTGGCTAAAATGCACTGAATATGTAGTAGTGGTCTTGTTCAGAAAAAGTACACCAAAGATGAAATTATTACATCTGGTTCCACATGAAGTCTTGAATGGTCAGATTTTTTTGATGACATTGGTAATCTAGCAAATCACAATCGTATGTTTGAGTTATATTTCTGTGTTTCATCAGATATGATGGTCCAGGTTCAATTGCTAAATATTCTTGTTATGAAGGTATATTTTCTGGATGGTGAACTGATGTAGTTGCCGTTCGCAAGGCATATATTTCTGCAGCTCATCTCCTTGACTGAGCTGCAGTTCTGTGTAAAGCAAAGACCAAGACTGGGTGTTTGGCACTTAGAGTGTTGTGAAACACACATTGGTCTCCATCAGTCAGGCAATGGAGTCAGTAGAAGTTCCACTCTAACATTTTACAGAGGGTTAGTGAAAAAGAAGAGTGATAACGTTCTCTAGGAGACTCTGAATGCCGATGAGAACAAACTTGTCAATTGGTTTCACAGAACTTTCAAGATGGAGACTCCAACAGATAACTTTCAGAAACCCTGGCTTAGCAAAACTACTGGTAGGATGGTGGGCACTACCAGTTTGAAATAATCTCTATAGGCATCAGAGTGCAGTCATATGAGCTTGTACAAGATACACACACAGTGATGAAACTATTTTGCATGCATTCTTTCAGCGTCCAGACATTGCCAATGTGTGGAGTTACATTGAAAAGCTACTGACAAATCCAGCTTTCAGCCAAGTCCATCATGGTGATTGCTCCACTGCCATCCTTTAACAGGGAAAGCAATCTTCTTCTGTCTAATGACCATTGTGAAATATTTTGTGTGGTAGATGAGGTTAAAAGATCTGAGGACAAACACGTTCCTGTTTGGTTGAGTTGTTGTAAGTGAAGAGAGAGATGCTGTCCACTACTTTTTCGAAAGGTGGATGAGAGTGGCAAAAAATGGTAAGAGTGGATGGAACTGTTCTAAGCATACCTGTAGGTCAGAGAATGACTGCTGGGGAGAGCACTTGCTGTGGTATTCAGTGTGATCTTAGATTTGTGGGGTTCCAAAATTAGCTCTAGACAGAGGTCTTCCACTATTAGGACTGCATTATCATCATCATATTTGTTCTGTGTACATCCCAATACTTTATGTCTATATGTTTTCATTGTTTCCCTCATCTATCACCCTGGTGGCAATCAAAAGAAATCATCATCACCATTATTATTATTATTATCAACAAGGTGACAAGCTAGCAGAATCGTTTGCAAAACAGACAAAATGCTTAGCAGCAGTTCATCTGTCTTTATGTACTCCATTCAAATTCTGCCATGCTCGACTTTGCCTTTTGTGGGTCGATGAAACTTATTTCAGTCAAGTACTGGTGTCAATGTAATTGACTAATTTCAGGCTTCATGCCTAGAAGGATTATTATTACTAACAAAAATTTATTAAGATGTAAAGAAATAAATATTAAAATGTAGATTAATACAACTTAAAATATTATTTCTCAAAATGGATAACTTTGAAATGGCTCTATCTCAAAAATTTGGATTTTTATTTCTTCACTTTGTGTCAACAATTATACTAAACAGGAAATGAAACCACAATGTGATTACTCTATCTACTGGAAATAGCAGTTAAATCCTGTCACATTATACAATAACATATTAAAAATAAAAAGTCACATGAGACATCTTAGATATACATACAGACATTATAATCATAGCTGGAACAGATTTCATCATATCTCCTCAACCAGAACTGACTTGGGGGTTAAACAACAATGAAGCCTCTATGTGGTTGCTCAACCTGTCAGAAATAACAGCCAAATTTCCTTCAAATTGCAACCTCCTGTCTTATAAAGAAAGACACATTTGATGTTGTAATCCTAAATAAACTATGCCTAAAAAAGAGGGATGATCTTGGCTGAAACATCTTTGACCATGGGTTTGCTGAATCAAGAGTGAACTAGAGTTAGTTAAACAACAACAACAAGGAAGCAGCTTCTAAATCTCGTATATCTGATATGTCTCTCTACACCGTTCATTTAATGTAGCTGCTTCTCTTCTGCACCATCACAGACAGAATTGGTGAATTGGCAGAATCAATGCAGTGGCAGATAGAATTGATTGCAGTATTTCTTGTGGTTCCTGCTGAGATCAACTTTGCTTTTCATTCTTTCAGTGTCGGCAAAGAAAGTACTGTGACGACCTCTTCATCATTTTCACTCAGGAGTTATGGACTCAAAGCAAGGATCAAAGATTCTCAATTTAGATTTCATATGCTTCACACAATCACTATTCTTGTGAACTGTTATCCCAAATAACCTTCACCCTTTTAAATCTGTTTCCAGTCAACAAATGAAGGCCACTACACAGCCATTTGACCATCAAAAAATGGCTACCAAATCACCATCATGTTGCACCCTACTGTCTAAAAACTTGGAGGGATATATCATCCTATATATATCCCTGCTATAACAAAAGACTGGATGGTCGTAATGTCTTGCCTTTCATCATGTATATGATGAATCAGAATGTATCTAGACTAAATATTAATCATATCAAAGGATTTTAATCTCTGGTACCAGAAAATTTTTTTGAAATGGTGATGAACTCTATTTCTGAAAAAATAACTTAAGAGTAGAAACATTTCTTGGATCAGATCCCCAGCTCTTCAATTAAAATCTTGCGAATTTGAAATATAGTAACATTTGATTTTAATCAATAAATCAAAGTAAACTTGAAGTGAGGATACTTTTATCAGAATTCCATTTAGTGAAGTCTAATGTATTTTATTGATAGCAGGAACTAGAACGTAACATAAAAATAGACAAAAAGGAGTTGAAAAGCAACCCACAGATTTTCCTCCTTTACACATTACATGTTCATTCATTGTTGTAGTAGTGTGTAATTGAAGTATTTACGTCATTTTTGTATTCATTTTGTCATGGCTTTGTCAACTACAATAAGCTCCTTGTAACAACAGTGTCATTGTTCTGAAATATTCTATATAGTCTCATTCTAAACAGATTTTTGATCGAAGACGTTCCAGCCATGACAAAATCATCTTCTTAGAGGTATATACCATTATGCAATGGTAGAAAGGGAAGGATGTTATCTGAAAGCTATTTGACTGCTGTTTCTAGCATAGATGCCCATTATTAACTCATTCTAATAGATATTGTTGATGTTTCATCTTGAGTCAGCTCTGGTTCAGCAACCCTGTATGCGAACATATTCCACTCATGACCATCCTGTCCCATCCTTTATTTCAGATATTCTGTATCTAAGACTATGTGGTACAATGTGTCCTTACTTTTAATAAAATGTAAGTGGCTGAAAGTAGACTAGGTTATTATTTCTAGCAAGCCACGAAAGGTGACCATATTGAGGTTCCCTCACTGTTTCGTGATAAATGGTGTAATTGCTAATGGTATTTAGTTGTGATTGTTGTTATCACCAGTCGTCTTCCACTTTATTTATTGTCTATTATCTCCATCCCAGCCAATATTGATGCTGTTTTTGAAATTACTGCATGAATCAATAGCTCTTGTTGTTAATGAGGGTAATACTAAGGAAATTATTGTTCCTACTGATGTTTTTGGCGGTGGTAGTAGACGATTGATGTGATGGTATTTTAGTATGATTGAAAAAGGTGTTGTCGCTGTTCTTAATGATAGAATGATCAATAGAGAACACTTACCTAATTTATTTACAATCAAAATTTACTTTTGTCATCAATATAATAGAAGCAATGAAACAATTTTCTATTTGTTCTTTTATACAACACATTGCAACACCATCTTTGTACTCTGTCCCATTTATTTCACATTGTTCATTGAATTTCTCACAAAATGTTTAGAAATATCAACTCTTAAAAACCCACCAGAAAAGCTACACGCTGATATAACATCAACAGATGAGAGGAAGATATCAGCCATTGTACATTGAAGGATCATGCAAAAGTGGAGGTGTTTAAGAACAATGAAACGTTAGCTAACAACTTTTCAAAGAGAAGACACAAAGCAGTTTAGGAGATTCTCTTATGGTAGAAGGGTTTAAGTGTCTATAAAATGTCCCTGGAATTAGCACTGAAGTGGAAAATGTTGCCAGTTTCATTTGGTAAAACTATTCTCTGGCAAAGGACGAAGTTTTATGGACCAACTTATAGAAAATATATAATGTCTTGTAATTTGATAACTTTATTTGAATAGATGAATATTTGCATATGTTGTTTGTACATACATAAAGACACACACACAAGATATTTTATATATCTGTGTGTGTATGTGTGTGTATCTATATCTTTTTACACACACTGAGGTGTATACTTGGTAAAATCATTCAGTTGTTGTATAACTGGTGTGAATTCAGTTCCAACTCAACAAATATATAGTTTTCAAGTCTTTCTTTGTCAAAGTTTTCTTTAATCCTCATTGAGCGTAGTTAGCCATGTATGATGCAATGATAAACACACACACAACCTGAGAGAGACAGATGTATGTATGCATAGTTTGTGTTATGTTGAAAATGTGCTGATATTTCTGGTTCTATTTGTGAAAGACGATTGGAATGTCCAGGTGAATATTTGTTTTCTCCACTGTTTAGACTGTAATTGACCCTGATTGAACAGCTCTATGATCAAAGACAAAGGAGTTCCAGTCATGGCTGTCCCGTCATATCTTCTTTTAACTAATAGTGTGCTTCAGAATACATTTTCCAATGTCCTATTCCAAGAGAATGAGAGAGAGAGAGAGAGAGAGAGAGAGAGAGATAGAGAGGAGAGAGAGAGAGAGGAGAGAGGAGAGAGAAGAGAGAGAGAGAGAGGAGAGAAGAGAGAGAGAGGAGAGAGGAGAGAGAAGAGAGAGAGGAGAGAGAAGAGAGAGAGAGGAGAGAGAAGAGAGAGAGGAGAGAGAAGAGAGAGAGGAGAGAGAAGAGAGAGAGGAGAGAGAAGAGAGAGAGAGAGAGAGAAGAGAGAGAGGAGAGAGAAGAGAGAAGAGAGAGAGGAGAGAGAAGAGAGAGAGGAGAGAGAATAGAGAGAGGAGAGAGAAGAGAGAGAGGAGAGAGAAGAGAGAGAGGAGAGAGAAGAGAGAGAGAGAGTGTGTGTGTGTGCGTGCATGTGATTTGAGTAAGATTTGGCTGCTATTTCTAGCTGATGTCTCAAGATTCAAGTTCTATATGATACAAGATATAAGAATTATCACAGTAAGACAAATGTAAAGAGGGAGATAAAAGAAAATAGCAGGAGTGCAATAATCCTCTCCAGTATAGGTACAAAGCCTGGAATTTAACAGGTTGGGAGTTAGTCGATTATATCAACTCCAATGCCCAACCAGTACTTATTTTATTGACCTCAAAAGGATAAAAGGCAAAGCTGACCTCAGTAGAACTTCGACTCTGAACACAAAGAGTTGGAAGAAATGGCAGTAAGCATTTTGTCTAATGCGCTAATGATTCTGCAAGATTGCCAACCAAGAAGGAATGTAATAATGGTCTGAATATATTGTCATCTCTTCAAATATACTAAATTTCTCTGAACAATATTAAATTCAATTCATTATCCTATCTTTGTCCTTCATTTTCAAAAATGTTATCCACATTTGGCTGCCATATCTTGAAGATCTGGTGCTTGCAAAGATTTACATCATCCTATGCATTGAGTTGAGATGACCCCCCATTAGAATTTCATTAAGTTGTTTCCATGCTACATTGGACAGACACTGTTTAACAACAGTGACCAGGATTCTTGTTGATCATGCCCTGGATTTGCTGAACAAATTATGGACAAACTGGCCATGGAAGACACATTCCTGCCAGAGGCCAGAAACTCTTTTCTAATCTTAAACATGAAGGACCTGGTTGCAATCTTAAAATTACTGTGGTTGGCTGCTAAGGTGACAAGAAATGGCAGACCTTTTCATCATCTGCATTGGATTCAAAACTTCTATGATGGGGTTGAAATGAGAGAAGATATTTAAAGTTTAGACTACTTATGGTTCTTAAAAGTCTTGTTCTCATATAGCTGACAGAGCCTCAGTGTGTGTGTGTGTGTGTATGTGTGTGCGTATGCAGACACTTTTACATGGCACAGCATGGATGCATTTACATGACATCACATGGATGCTTTTACATGTTGCCTCATGGGTGCTTTTACGTAGCATGCTTTGCACCACCAGAAGGATTGGTCTTAACACTTCTGCTGTGGAGGACAGGTTTTCTTGAGTATGACCAGGGACCAGGTGTCTCTATCCTTTATCATCTCTCAGAAAGGTTCAGCTTCCTGAGATTGTTCTTCAGTACTTCATCCCATGTCTTCCTGGTTATATCCCACTTCCATGTGTTCCATCCACTTTGAGAGACTGGCATTTGGTTTTTGAGCTGTTGGCATCCATCTGCATCACATGACCAAACCAGTAGTCTTCTCTCTTGCACACAGCAACCAATTCCTCTTATGCCTAACTTCTCTCTCTGAACACTGGTACTCTGTCAAACATGTACACTTTCAGTGGAGCATACTAGCTTCATTCCTTTCTAACCTTTGCATGTCCTCTGCATTTAGGGCTCACATTTCGCTACCATGCATTCATGTCTGTATACATGAATCATAAAATCTTCCTTTCACTTGGAAAGAGAAACCTTTCATGGTCAAGAGAGGTAACAGCTCTCTGAATTTCCTCCATCCTATCTTTCTAGCTTTCACACTCTCTATGCATCCTCCCCCACTACTAATTTGGTTCTCTAAGTAGTAGAAATTGTCTACTACTTCTAATGAGCCACCACAGTACTTGAAAGAATAAATTTCACAAGTCTAAAGTTACATAATTTCAATCTTTGAATATTAATTCCCTGTTTGAACAATTTCTGTTGTTGCGATCAGAAGTTTACCACTTTTATACATAAGATTTGCCTGATCGCAACAATATATATATATATGTACACACACTCACATATATACACATACAAATACACACACATAAATATATATATGTATATATAATGTATATTTGTGTGTGAAGGTTTATGGCTCAGCGGTTAGTTAGAGCATGAAGCTTACGATCATGAGGTTCTGAGTTCGATTCCTGGATCAGGCTGCATGTTGTGTTCTTGAGCAAGACACTTTATTTCACATTGCTCCAGTTAACTCAGCTGTAGAAATGAGTTGCAGCATCACTGGTGCCAAGCTGTATCGGCCTTTGCTTTTCCTTTGGGTAACATCAGTGGTATGGAGAGGGGAGGATGGTATGCATGGGCGACTGCAGGCCTTCTACAAACAACCTTGCTTGGACTTATGCCTTGGAGGGTAACTTTCTATTTCTTTATTGCCCACAAGGGGCTAAACATAGAGGGACAAACAAGGACAGACAAAGGGATTAAGTCGATTATATCGACCCCAGTGCGTAACTGGTACTTAATTTATCGACCCCGAAAATTGAAAGGCAAAGTCGACCTCGGCGGAATTTGAACTCAGAACGTAATGGCAGACGAAATACCGCTAAGCATTTTGCCTGGCGTGCTAACATTTCTGCCAGCTCAGAAGGGTAACTTTCTAGATGCAATCCCATGGTCATTCATAACGAAAGGGGGTCTCCTCATATTTGAGTGTATGTATATATACATAAATGTGTATAAAAACTAAGCAAGAAGACAAAGAAAGACTTTAACACATCTTTAATGATCAGTTAAAATTGTTTCTGTTCTAAGTCTGCTTTCAATGCTAGTTCACACAAAATTTCCAAGTGAAAATTTATGTAATATTTGCAATTTTAAACATTGAACACAATGTGAGAGTGCACCTTTGATGCAGGTCTTAAGAAGTATCAATCTAATGCTTAAAACTACAAATATCACATAAATCTTCACTTGGATCTTTGTGTGAACTGGCTTTGAAAGCCGATTTGGTCCAGAAAGAATTGTAATTGATCATTAAACGTGTATTGAAGTCTTTCTATCTTTTCTTATTTGGATTATAGTTTACTCATCACAACAATTTTACCATTGTGAAATTTGGATTTTCTACCCCTGAAAAATTTCAATATTAGACTAGAGCTCAACATTCTAAATAGCCAAAAGCTTGGGTTGAGTGCTGCATTGGAAATAACCCTATCTTCCTACCCTCACAGAATTTTGTGTGTGTGTATGTGTGTGTCTATATATATAGGTAAAAAAAATTTCTGTAGCCAAGTAATTTTCTATTACAAGTGACAACCAAAACTATATCTATAAAACCTATTTTCAATATGGTGTGTTGAATGTTATTGAATGTAGTTTTTTTTCTCTCTCTGCTGCTTTTGTTGTTGTTATTTTTGTTGTTGATCTGATGGGTTAGTCCAGTTTTTCTCAACCATTTTTTATCTATGGACCCCTTTGATTACTATTTTATTTTGGTGGACACCCACAGCCACTTGATGTTTTAAAAACTAGTTTTATAGTTACTTCTTTTATAATTCCTATTTTGTATTTCACATGTTCATTTACATATGTAAGCAAGAAACATGTTGAACTATGTTAAGCGTTAGAGGTAAAAAAAAACTTAGCTGTTTCTTGCAATAAATGTATCTAAAACAAAATTTTTTCATGGATCTTTAAAATAATACTGTGGATCTCCAAATTATTATTTTGCTTGTATGGACCCACCCCCACCCCCAACCCCACAAAAAATATCATATGGACCCCTGGGGTCCATATAGAACCTGCTTGAGAACTATTGATTTAGCCTCAGCTTAAATCTGATACAACAGACTTAGAATCACAGACATTCCAACTGCAATCATCTTGCATCATATCTGATCATAGTTTATTTAGAACAGCATCACTTAAGGTGTTGTTTAATTCTCCAAGATTTAAGGTAAGGTTTTAGAGACATTTGACTGTTATTTTTAACAAGTTATGTAATCATAAAGAGGCTTCCTCTCTCTCTCCTCCGTAACTGGACTACTTCCCATTTTTCCATTTGTGTATTTATTCCATGGTTGTTATTACTGCAACCATCCCCATCCAAACTACCCCAAGATTCCATTATCCAGGTTTGTCCTTACCATCTTCAAAACTAGAAAATCAAACAACACAGAAATTTCTATTACACCTCTTTGACCTTCTAGAAATAGTAGCCAAATCGTCCCTAACTACACTCAATCACCTTGGAAATGAAAGGTCAGACCAATAATAATCACAACAATTACAACAACTAAACAAAATTGTTATTCGTGAATCCAAGGTTTCTTTAGATTTTTCAAGCAACTTAATGTAGCTGATGGTTTTTTTCAGTCAGGAGAGAAGGCAAAACCTGTCACTCTTAATAGGGCCTCAGAGACTGGCAGGCATGATGGAAGCAGTGGCAGCTTGTAGATAAAATTTTTAGCTGTTGTTTTAATATTGTGTAAAAGGAAACAAACATATAAAAAGAAAATTTATACATAAACTTGATCGATTCACCTTTTAGCCACTGTCAGGTAGTGTTTAATTTATTCACTGAACACTGCCACAAATTCCCCCTTGTTTTTCAAAAAAAAAACCCTAAATCACAAAATAAGGGAGGAAAATCTGCCTCATCTTTCAAATCCTGGCAGTAACAATGTAGATGGAAGCAGGATAATAATCTAATTCTGCACTTTATCACATTCAAGAATACGAACATGTTTTTAAGCACAACACATACAGAGTCAAAAAGAAACACTACCTTTTACCAGCACACCAGAGTCAGCACTACATGAACCACAGTGCTCTCTCTCTCACTAGTGTGAAGCTTCCTATCTCAGACATGTGAGCATGCGCACAACAGCCAAACACTGTGTCATTGGAACTGCGAAGCACACAGTTCTATACAAGGATTTTTGTATTTTTTTCATAAACTAGGGGATGGCTACTGACATTAAGCTTAAGGATTATATAATGTACAAGTATAAAGAAAGAATTAAAAAAGGACTCACTATATTGAATGTTATTAATAATATCGAGTGGAAATAGGGGGTGCTGCAGTTCCACAGTGCCTATACATGAGCCACCACTGGATGGAAGTGTCCTCAAACTGAAGACCTGGTCCAAATGTTTATAACTGAGTGGACTCTGCTAAAGACACTCACTGTCTCACATGGTAGTGTTTAACTGGACAATGCATTAAGTCTACAATCCAAAGATTAAGTCAATTCAGGTCAATTATGTGAGGATTAAGTAAATCATCTTAGGGTTAAATCACCTGTCTTTCCCACCACCATCTTAATAAATTTAGACAGTCATTGCTTTTCAAGTTTATTCGATAAAGCATCAACAAAAAGGACAATTTTAATGACCCCTTTATTTTTTGAACAAATGTCCTTTCCTCTCTGGTTATACAAACATGGTAGAAATAAAATTCATAAAGCAAAATACTTATCTCTGTCCCTCTATACCTGAAATCTCTCAACTGGCACAAAGCCAACCACCCTCAATACTAATCCTCACTCCTAGTCGAAGGGTCCAACCTAAGCCAACATGGAAGAACGGATGTTAAATGATGATGATCTGCTTGATAGGTAATGTGTCAATCTATAAGTACTTCCTATTCCATTCATATCCTTCTTCAATACTTTCTGTATAAATGACTATAATAGTTTAATTGTCTATCTTCTATATTTAGAAGACACTCTATGTCATAAGAGTGAGCTTCCTTATCACCCTATCCTATTCATATCCTCCTTCTTCAATACTTTCTATATAAATGACTATAATAATTTAATTGTCTATCTTCTACATTTAACAAACACTCTATGTCATAAGAGTGAGCTTCCTTATCACCATATTGGGTTCCTTTATTTTATATTTAGAAGATGCAGATGTGATTGTTTTGCTAAGAAGTTTGCTTCCCAACCACATGGTTTTGGTTTCATGGTGTGGCACCTTGGGCAAGTGGATTTTACTATAGCTTTGGACCAACCAAAGCCTTGTGAGAGGATTTGGTAAATGGAAACTGAAAGGAACTCATTATGTGCATGCGTTTGTGTGTCCTTATTTTGACTTTGCATGATTGTTGTCAATGAATGCCATTTATTTCCAATATTTTATGAAAACATGTTTGGCTATGGGGAAATATTTTCTTACTTAGAAACCTGTGAGAGTTGGTGACAGGAAGGGCATCTGTTCTTGGAAAATCTTCCTCAATTAGCTCCATCTGACCTATAGAAGCATGGAAAAGTTAATGTTAAAACGATGATGACGATGGTGATGACAAAGACATTCTATGATGTCAGTGTGTGCTTCTTAATCACCATAGTGGAACTGTTGTAAGTCAGCCACAAGAACTATAACAATCTGTCACCTATAAATCTTAGATGAATGATATTAAATCAACTACTAAGTACACACTGATATCCTGCAAAAGATGATCTTTTAGGGGTAACAAGATTTGAAGTTACTTAAATAATGATTGTTATTCGCACACCCTGGAAGGGAGAATTTAATGAATTGATAGAAATCTATATATATATAAATGAGAATGTGTGTCTGTCTGTCTGTCTGTGTGAATCCCTAAAACTCGAGAACTACGCAACCAATTTCATTCAAATTTTACACATGCCTTACTTAGGGTTCCAGTTGTGTTTTAGTCAAAAAAAATTATTAACTTCTTGCAGAGTTCGAGCACACGGCAACATAATATCTCCTCCACTATTTAAGTATTACGTGTCAAAAGTGAAACAAAAACACTCATGTCAAATACTTTCACTTTAAAAATGAAACTATTCCACTAACTGAAACAATCACATTTCGATACTGTAGTGACAGATACTTTCACACAGAGAGAAAGAGAGAAAGAGAGAGACAGAAAGAGAGAGAGAGATATGTATACATATACATGTATATGTACACCATTTCGATACTGTAATGACAGATACTTTCAGAGAGAGAGAAAGAGAGAAAGAGAGAGAGAGAGAGAGAGAGAGAGATGTATATGTATACATATAGATGTACACGTATATGTATATATATATAGATCTATACATACATGTATATGTATACATATGTGTAGATGTATATATATATATATATAGATGTACATGTAATATGTACACATATATACATATATACATGCATACAGATATCTATACATATATACACCCATCACTCACACATACACATGCACACAAACACACACATTAGTCATTTGTTTTCTTATCCAAAACTACGTCAAAAGTACTGAATGGATCTTTATGAAATTTGGAAATTATATTCTTTGCATAACGGCCATAACTCCCATGAAAATTCATATATTTTTGATGTTGATGAAATTTTAACCCGAACATAACAGATGAGCATTATTTAGAAAATGATGTCACACGTTATCGAAGCTACCATTCTTTCTGGATGTGCAAAAGGGGATGACGTCTTTATTCCAAGAATTCCTCTTACTCCATCAGGAGCAGACATTCCTTTTACATTCAGAAGACTACAATTCCCCCTTCGTGTGACTTTTGCCATGTCCATAAACAAATATCAGGGTCAAACACTGTCTGTAGCTGGTCTTCTCTTGGAAGAGCCCTGCTTCTCACATGGACAACTGTATGTTGGCTGCTCAATAGTGGGCAGCAACAAAAAACCTATTTGTATATGCTCCACAAGGGAAAACAAGGAACATAATTTACAATGAGGTGTTATAATCACAACAGCAAGAAAGTATGTACATGATCACCTTCTTTTACGAAACTTCATTGACTTTCATATATTTATATTGATATACATATATATACGTGTTTGGGTGCGTGTGTGTATATACATCTCTATATATAAAGATGATGCGTAGTCTAGACAGCGTTTTTAGATTTCATTATTCTCTTTAACCCGGGCAACGCCGGGTATTTCTGCTAGTCATTAATAAAAACCAAACAAACAACAAGCACAGTTCCCAATGAACTAATCTATATTATTATTTACAAAATGAGGGACCACGTATGGTGCATATCCAAACTCTATCAATACTTTTAGAAGTAACAAACAACATTGTTGTAATAAGAATACAATTTATAAACTATACAATACTATAATAATTATTATTTTAGTTATTAAATTTATTTAGTAAGTCAAATGAAGCTATTTTTTATTATCAAACACACACACACACACACACATATATTATATGCTTATGTGTATATGTATATATATGTGAGTGTGCATTTTTTAGTCTATGTGTTAGTATATATGTATATATATGGATGCATGTATATATGTGTGCGTAATGTGTATATATGTATGTATATGTGTATGTATATATATATATATATATATATATATATATATGTGTGTGTGTGTGTGTGTGAGGGTGGTTGTGAGTATGTATTTGTTTATACTATTCCTTTATATTTTTATATGTGTTAGTGTCTAAGGGTGTTTATATTTATATATTTTTATATATGAGTGTATGAGTGTATATGTATATATATATATGTATGTTTATCTATGTACATGTGTATGTGTATATATATGTATATGTATGAGTGTACGTATATATGTGAGTGTGTGTGTTTTAGTCTATGTGTTATTTGTATCTCTTGTGCGGGTGACACATGAGCTTTTTCGAGCGAGATCATTGCCAGTGCCCTGGACTGGCTCATGTGCGGGCGACACTTGAAATCTTTCGAGCGGGATCGTTGCCAGTGCCCCTGGACTGGCTCTTGTGCGGGTGACACATGAAATGTTTCGAGCGGGATCGTTGACGGTGCCCCTGGACTGGCTCATGTGCGGGCGACACATGAATTCTTTCGAGCGAGATCGTTGCCGGTACCCCTGGACTAGCTCATGTGCGGGCGACACATGAATTCTTTCGAGCGGGATCGTTGCCGGAGCCCCTGGACTAGCTCATGTGCGGGCGACATATGAATTCTTTCGAGCAGGATCGTTGCCGGAGCCCCTGGACTAGCTCATGTGCGGGCGACACATGAAATCTTTCGAGCGGGATCGTTGCCAGTGCCCCTGGACTGGCTCATGTGCGGGCGACACATGAATTCTTTCGAGCGGGATCGTTGCCAGTGCCCCTGGACTGGCTCTTGTGCAGGTGACACATGAAATTATTCGAGTGAGTTCGTTGCCAGTGCCCCTGAACTGGCTCTTGTGTGGGACCGTCGTAGGATTTTCGAGCGAGATCATTGCCAGTGCCCCTGGACTGGCTCATGTGCGGAGAACACATGAAATCTTTCGAGCGGGATCGTTGCCGGTACCCCTGGACTTGCTCATGTGTGGGCGACACATGAAATCTTTCGAGCGGGATCGTTGCCGGTGCCCCTGGATTGGCTCATGTGTGGGCGACACATGAAATCTTCCAAGCAGGATCGTTGCCGGTGCCCCTGGGCTGGCTCTTGTGCGGGTGACACATGAGGGTTTTCGAGCGAGATCATTGCCAGTGCCCCTGGACTGGCTCTTGTGCGGGTGACACATGAAATTTCTTCGAGCGAGATCGTTGCTGGTGTCCCTGAACTGGCTCTTGTGTGGGGTTGTTGTAGTATTTTCAAGCGAGATCGTTGCCGGTGCCCCTGGACTGGCTCTTGTGCGGGTGACACATGAAATTTCTTCAAGCGAGATCGTTGCTGGTGCCCCTGAACTGGCTCTTGTGTGAGGTTGTTGTAGTATTTTCAAGCGAGATCGTTGCCGGTGCCCCTGGACTGGCTCTTGTGCAGGTGACACATGAAATTTCTTCGAGCGAGATCGTTGCCGGTGCCCCTGAACTGGCTCTTGTGTGAGGTTGTTGTAGTATTTTGAAGCGAGATCGTTGCCGGTGCCCCTGGACTGGCTCTTGTGCGGGTGACACATGAGGTTTCTCGAGTGAGATGAGCGTGGCCATTGCCAGTACCGCCTGACTGAAATTCGTGCGGGTGACACGTAAAAGCACCCACTACACTCTCTGAGTGGTTGGCGTTAAGAAGGGCATCCAGCTGTAGAAACTCTGCCAAATCAGATTGGAGCCTGGTTTCACCAGTCCTCAGTCAAATCGTCCAACCCATGCTAGCATGGAAAGCGGACGTTAAACGACGACGACGATATGTGTATGTATGTGTATGTATGTATTTATGTATATGCATATATGTGTGTTTATGTGTATATGTGTGTGTATGTTGTGTGTATATATGTATATACTTGTGCGTATATGTATGTGTATATGTATGTATATATGTATGTATATTTGTATGTGTATGTATATATATATATATGTATATGTGTGTGCGTGTGTGTGTGAGGGCGTGTGTTGATGTGTATTTGTGTATACTATTCCTTCTTTACTAATTGTAGTAGTTATACTTTATATTTATTGGTAGATTAATATTTTAGTGAGTTTAAGGATTTATATTGTAATGACATTACGATTTTTACAAGATTAATTTAATAATAGTATTTTAGATTATTCCATACTTATTATTTAATTTATGTTTCTTAGTCTTATTATTTAAAATTTATTATTTATTAGAATTTAAAATTCATTAATATGTTTTATAAGATAGCTGGGGGTTTTTATATTTTGTAAGTTATATAAAGTTTAAATCTTTCATTCATTATTTTAAGAATTATTCTTTCATTCATTATTTTAAGAATTACTCTTTCATTCATGTCTTCTTATTATATTCTCTATTTTCACGTAGTATTTTCGTGCGACCTCTTTCTAATAAATGCTATACATCTTAGTAACATCTAAGTTTCAGTTTGAATTACGACGGCATTTGGATAAGTATAACATTTAATTTGTTAAATAACTTTATACCATCGTTTGAAAATAATATATATTCTTGTATTTTTATATTATTCAATTGATTTTTAAAGATTATTTTTAATCGATACCTTTCTTAACAGTAAATTATTCAGAAGTATCATTTTAACCTAAATATGACTTTGATTTGATTAGATTTGAAATATTTTCGATTAATATTGTTTAATATTTCATTCTATATTATGATATAAATAACTAGCCTTTTTCTTTGTTTATAGTATCGGTAATGGGTTTTTTACTATGACTTAAGCTATATTAAGCTTAATCTTTCATTCATAATAACTTTTTCATTCATATTTTTATTTCTAATTAACCTCGAGTTCTGACTTTTACGTCTAAGTTTCAGTTTGAAATATAATAACATTTTGATTTGTATATTTTTTACTTTGTTTATGATGTTGTATTATTATTTGGAATAAATAAATATTCTTGTATTTTTTTATTATTCAATTGATTTTTAATGATAATTTTAATCGATACCTCATTTAACACTAAATTATTTTGAAATTAGAGTACCATTTTAGCCTAATATAAGACTTCGATTTGATAAAGGTTGAAATATTTTTGATTAATACTGTTTTTTGTGATAAATACCTAGTCTTTTTATGTTAATTTCCTATACTATACGGAATATTTTCACTAGACGTCTTATAAATAAATGTTTTATGTCATAAATAGCCTAGCTTAAACTATTGCATCATTTAAATATGTTCTAATAATATCTTTATTATTTTAACCTTAAACTTCGTTCAAATTGTATTTTAAATGAAAAAATTTTTTTAGTTGGTTTTTATATATAATATACTTGTTAGATTATTTTATAATGGATCTAGGATTGATTATGGAATGGTTATTATTTTGATATTTTAATAATATTTTTCTATCTTTATATAATAAGTATTTTATATACATTCATTTGTTATTTATTGTTGGTTGATATATATACATTCATTTATTATTATTGTTGTATTTTGACCTGAAGATTAGCTATATTTTTGAATAGAATTGATCTTCGATAGTTTTAATCGATTTTAATTGATTTAAATTTCTTTCTATTTGAAAATTGGTTATGAAACACGTGTAGTTATTTTATTATCTTGATCTTATGATATTTACTTTGTATTATATTAGACTTATTTATTGTATTTTTAATTATAAATTTTTTCTATATGTGACAGTGGATTTTCATCGATGAGTTCATAAACCTTGGTTCTTTTCCTTAATACTATATATTTATATATATTTTATACTGTAATTTAATTTTAATTTTTA